>NC_084801.1:135145750-135446673 GCF_963169125.1 Humulus lupulus | reverse complement strand
AGTTCCGTTTCAAACATGCAAACTTGTTGATGAAGCTTCGAGCAGATTGGCACACGTTGTTCAAGCTAATTTATACATGTCATTCAAGGTGGATCTATTAATTTATCTTCGAGCTATTTTCCGAGAAAACTAAAGGAGAACATATTCGCTCATTATTTCCTATGCTAAGCGAATAGGAAAGGAAGATCATGCTCGAACCATTTCGAGGTAACCACAAAAACTTTGTTCTCATGCGCAAGGGGTGATTCAAACTAAGCAAAGATGGTTGAACCAAAAGCTTATGAACACAGCTCAAAAGATTTGCCAGCTCATTTCATCTTTTGATGAACACATGTTCGTCGATGCATTCACACATGGGGAGAACAGGACTTTATGAAGACATTTCGAGGAAAAGCCTGCAATCTTTTCTGATGAGGTTTTGAGCTGATCGATACACATTATCAAGATAACTCCCGAGTTGAGCTAAACAAGTCATCTTTGAACTGACTTGAACTTGTCACCGGAGCTGACTTGAATGAGTTATCTCCGAACTGACTTGTACTCAACATCCGAGCAAAGAGTGAAGAGCCACAATATGATGGAAAAGCAAGGTTGTTCTCACTTATGCTGACACATAGAATAAATAGAGTCCAAAGAGATCAAGGGAGCTTGTTCGTTTATAGTGCATTACTATGCTGCCTTGTAAAAAACGAACAGAACACTAATTGTTCGCACACAATTAAATTGGAACACATTTTCACATGTCCACACATCTACATAAAGAAAGCAAGGAGAATGAATTTTAGCAGTCACCTTGAAGTCATGACCACACCAACCCAAAGACAAGCATGTTCGCCTAACTATGTATATCATAAGCGAACAAACAGATAGAAGTAAAAAAGAAGCTTATTTTAACAAAAATATACATAGAAAATTAATAGGAATAATGAATAATGCTACTCTCTTATGGCATGAAGACATACTCTATTCAACAATCACAAAAGAAGTTTGTTCGCTCATGTAACGCCTCAAATTACCTAATAAGGCTTAGTGCCTTGATTAGGGGGGCAGGAGGGCAATAACTGATTTAATGCATTATTATGTGATTTTAATGCATGATTATATGAAGTATGTGAGTTATATTATTATATGATTGAATTGGCGTGTCTGTGGGTCATTTCTTATTAGAAAGGCATTTTAGTAATTTTGGCCCGTTGAGGGCATAATTGTATATATGTGCATATATGTGATATATGTGTGAGACCACATTATTATGTGGATATATTTGGGTTATTTAGCACGAGGCGATCCAAGGGAGCAAGTTAACGGTTTAGTCATAACGGGGTCGAATACCGGGCTGCCTAGGAATAATTTGGTAACTTAGTACAATATCGAGATTGACCGGGTGATGGAGAATTATTTGGTAATTATTTGAGGATATTGGAAGTAAAGGAAATTATAAGGCGTTAATTATGATTAACAGGTTTTGGGAAAAAAGACTACGTTGCCCTTGGGGGCATGTGTTGAGTTAAGCTAGGGGCTACAATATTTCAGTCATTTCCTTCCTAAGGATAGCTATACCCAACCTCTCTCACTTCAGAACATAGTGGAAAAGGACATAACTTTCATCTATCTCTCTCAATCATTTTCTTTCAACTCTCTCTCATTCTTGGTTTGATTTTTGAGGAAATTAGTGGAGAATTCTTAAGCTTAGATTGGAGGTTTAGGAATGATTTGCTGCAGCTAGGAGGATTCAATCCACAATTGAGGTAAGCACCAACCCCTGTTTTGATTCAGTTACATTTTGGTTTTGTTGTTCTTGAGCTTGATAGTTCAAGGTCTTGGATTGCTTTTTTGGTGGTGTTTTGAGTGCGTTGAAGCTTGGGTTTTGTTGCTGTATTAGTGTTAATATTGTTCTGGAATTGAAGTGTGATTTTGGGATTGTTTGGAAAGGATTTTGGCTAGGGAAAAATAGGAGAATTATGGGTTCGAAATGTCACGATGCGACCCTGTTCTTGGGCGTCGTGACTCGTGTGAACCCAAGGCCTAAGAGGGGTTTCTGTTTCAAAGGCGCACCGCAACTCTCAAGGGCAAGTCGCGGCCCGTGACGTGATTCCAGAGAGGGGGGTTTTCGGTTCTAGGAGGCGCGTCGTGACCCTTAGGGTCAAGTCGTAGCCCCCTTGGGAAACTTTGGCCACCTTAGGTTCTTAGTGACATAAATTCAAACCTAAGGGCTCAGGATCGATCCTACTACCTGGTTTAGTATAATTTTACGTTCTGGAGACTAGGAATTGGTCAGGGAGCCTTGATTCGCTTGTTATTCACGGGATTCTATATTTTGTCATGACTATGTTATCGCTAGGGGCTCAGGATCAGGATCGTGCTCAAGGGTCATTCTTATTTTACATTAGACTCAAACCTGAGGTAAGAAAATTGCACCCAATACGTGGTGTACATGATTAGGGCTTGGCCTGAATGTTGAATATAGTCTTGATTGGGTGTGGGCCCCTGTAAATGTGCATGATTATGATTATGCTTGTGAATGATTGAGTAAGCATGTCAAATGCTCTTTATATGGATATTTGTTATATGATGAATGTCTGCTACCATTATATAATTGAGAAAAGCATTGACTTATGAGTCAAGGACGGCAATAGCGTTGAGCGCTGGTTGAGAAGCATTGACTTATGAGTTAATGGAGGCAATAGCGCAATGAGCGCTGGTCATTTTGATTAGATCTAATCAGGAGCGCATTATACGCTTGTCTGACCTAATGGTCGTGGATAACTAAAATGTCAGATACTCTAGGCCAACTCCAAGACTGGTTATTTAGAGGATGGGGCAATGGGCCCCAAGGTGACTTCTTAGTCCCATATCCTAGGGCTGGGCCCCAGTGTGATTTATTGATCATCTAACTTGGGCAGCGGGCCCTGATATGATTCAATTAATCATTTAATTAGGGCATTTATCCCCATATGACATTGTAGTCATTTATTTGAACGGTATGCATGCATGAGTAGGGTTATTACTTCTAGGCATGCTTAATATGATTTGGTAATGTGATATTAACTACTTATGAGAATGTTTAAGTTTTCTTGCTGATCATTGGCTCACGGGTGCTATATGGTGCAGGTAAGGGAAAAGGGAAGTTGGATCAGCCATGAGTTGCAGAGCTTCGGTGGCGACGTGTACATATGCGGCCACTTGACCACCACGACCAAGGTTTCTCAAAGGAACTAGGGTGAAACCCTATTTTTGTCGCTTAGGTCAATGGGTTGTAACTTTTGAGTTGTAATTACCCTTTTGGAACTGTAAACAACCTTGTAAACGTTTATTATGGGATCGCATGTACAACTTTACATTTTAATGAAATGCCTATCCATTCTGACCAAAAAAATTTAACCCTGGACTGTTAATCACATTTAGTTCCACATTTATGGTCAAATGACTCATTTATCGAGTTTAGCACTATTTAAAATAAACAGTGTAACGGCGTTGGCTAACCAAGGCATTGCAACTTGGTATCAGAGCGTGCCAAGGTAAGGGGTTCCTGAAGGTAGGCTGGGCATGTACACTGGCCACTAAAGACATGCTTGACTCAGGGTTTGTTAACTATTTATGTGGTTATGTGTTAACTGCTTAAATAAGATATAAATGTCTTATCTGCTTGCCTTATTAGGTAGAATGAGATAATCTTATAGGGCCTGGACCTTGACTGCTGCATGATATAAAAGGATGTACTTATTAGCACTGACATTTCTTGTGAATGAAAAGTACATTCTTATTAGCATTGTTACATGGACATGTCTGTCAGGACATGCTCATTAGCGCTGTCATAGAAACTGTTGACGGTGAAATCTTGTCAACGAAATTAGATCGGAAAACCCAAAGGTAACTGTGGCGATATTTAGATAAAAACTTAGAATGAACTTATGGAAGGATAAACACAGATCAACAATGGAGTAAAAGACGTATATTGCTTAATAACTTCTACATACAATGAATTTTTCAACCCCCTTTCTGGAGGGGTGATCATCTATTTATATTGGAGCTCTAATGGCCCCTTTGTACATAGTGGTCCCTCAGGACAAAATAGTACATGAGTACACTGTCAGGATAGCGGTTTCAGAGGTAGTGGTGTCGACACTAGTACATGGCCAGGTACCATGAGAATGTCTCCACTACTTGACTGTACGAATGTCAGAGGAGTGGTGTAGGTGGTAGTGGTGTCGACTCTGACATCTGGTTGGGAGCATGCAAGCCATGTCCTCTCTCTTAGTGCTCCAACTACTTGTCGAGCGGGAGTGCCATGGTTGGGCATACGGGGTCTTAAAAGCCGTACCTCGTACAAGATAGGACTAACATGACCTTTTTGAATCATACTTGGGCTTTCACTTCTAGATGGTGGGGTTTCCATAGGTCTCCATAGGAGATGCATCTCGAGGTGAAGGGCGCAAGATGCTCCCCCGCGAGGCCGTCTGCTGAGGGTTGTGGCGTGCTGGGCTCGCGAGGCCGCCTGCTGAGGGTCATGGCGCGCGAGGCGCTGGGGCTCGCGAGGCCATCTGCTGAGGGTCGTGGCGCGCGAGGCGCTGGGGCTCGCGAGGTGCTGGGGCTCGCGAGGCCATCTGCTGAGGGCCGTGGCACGCGAGGCCGCCTGCTGAGAGCCGTGGCGCGCGAGGTGCTGGGGCTCGCGAGGCCATCTACTATGGGCCGTGGCGCACGAGGCGCTGGGGCTCGCAAGGCCGCCTGCTGAGGGTCGTGGTGCACGAGGCCCTTGGTGGGTGGCCGAGGGGTGCATGGCGCGAGGCCCTTGTGCACCTGCCCTCTTGTGATGCGTAGCTTGGCCTCTTAGCCTAGCAATGCCATACTTCACGGCTCACTAGGTGATGCTTCCCTTGGGAAAATCTCCCAGTTTCACAAGACTTATAGGTCTGAGCCTAATAATGTGACTAAGTGACCTTTAGCCTTGTATTTTAACCATGTACTGGGGACTTTTTTCTTGGTGGATTTTTGGCATCCACACTTGCCCCCCAGTCTATAGGGAGGCCTTTAGGCGTTCTTGTAGACTCCTCTCTTCCTTTTTATTTTCTATTATATATATATATTTTTTTTGTATTTTTCATGCTCGAGGTCCTTTGGATCCCATGCGAAAGGGGGTTCGATAAGTCTCTCTTTGGTGCACCTTGGGTGTATCTATAAGGATATGTTGACCCTTTGGGTTCTAGCTATCCTTTTATCTATTTTTGTGCGCGCTTATTATTTCTTGCGAGAAGCGTCCTTCTCGTCATTAGGCATAGTACTATTTTTGCAAGCGTCTTCTTTGAGACCCTTTTTGCAAGCGTCTTCTTTGAGACCCTTTTTGGAAGCGTCTACTTTGAGACCCTTTTTGATAGCATCTACTTTTGAGACCCTTTTTGCAAGCGTCTACTTCGGAGACCCTTTTTGGTGGCATCTACTTTTGAGACCCTTTTTGCAAGTGTCTACTTTTGAGACCCTTTTTGCAAGTGTCTACTTTTGAGACCCTTTTTGCAAGCGTCTACTTTTGAGACCCTTTTTGCAAGTGTCTACTTTTGAGACCCTCTTTGCAAGCGTTTACTTTTGAGACCCTCTTTGCAAACGTCTACTTTGGAGACCCTTTTTGCAATTTTTGAGGTGATCTCCCTTCGGGTCGGGACTTTCATGGCTAGATGGTCTTCGTTCAATCTCAAACTTGGTCAGCGACCCCTCTAGCATGACGCCCCCTTCTATATGGAATCTTCAAACGTATTGGTAATAGGGAAACTGGAGGAAGGTTCGTTTTCTTCAACATGGAAGTTCTTATGGCCCTCTTCCACACGTATGTACTTCTGTGCTCTCTCTCAAAGTCATCCAAATTCGAAACTTCTCTTTTGAGCATGCTACCCCATAACTTGCTTCCTGAACGAACTCCAGCTGTAATAGCCATCTTGAGCTCCTCTTTGGTTAAACCTCCCACCTTTGTTGCTTCTATACTGAACCTATGGATGTAGTCCTTCAGACTTTCATTCTCGCCTTGTTTTATGTTAGCGAGGCTGGTAGTTGGCATGACATAATCACAGGCTTCTTGGTGTTGCTGAAGAAATTCATCAGAGAATCGTTGCCATGACTCGATTGTTCCTGGCCTTAACCTCTTGAACCACTTGTACGCCACTCCTTTAAGCATAACGACAAAGCAATGACACTTTTCCCTGTTGCTGACCCCTCTTAACCTCATCAAGTTATTGAAAGAGTCCAAGTGATATTTTGGGTTGGTAGTACCATCGTACGGAGTCATGCGAGGCTCTTTGAAGCCAGTGGGCATTTTCTTAGCCTGAATCTCCCTTGTAAAGGGTGAATCATGGTCGAATTCTTCGTCATCCATGTGCCCCCCAAGTGCAGTGGTGATCTTGCCTCGAGGGCTTCGCATTTTGGTGTCTAGTCCCCTCCTCTTTTGGCATAAGGAGTTTTGCGGGTTCTCGGGCTAATCCCTTGCCTTGGTTGTGTTCCTCGGGGGAACCGCGGGGGATGCGTTTCTTACTTCTGACCTCTTCCCATGGAGCTCTTTTCTTAGGCCAAGGGGTGCCTCTGTTGTGGGGACTTCGGCCTCGTTCTCACGACCATCATCTTCCCTCCGCCTTTGCTCCTGGGGACATTTTGTCGGCCTAGGTCCCCCATGGTACTCTGACTGGGGGGTTTTACTGGTGGAAATTTGGGTTCCCCCATCGTCTATGGGGACAGTGCTTTCCCCTTTTTCATGCTCCTTCCCTTTACGCTTAGGGAGAGGTATGCTTGACTTCCCTTGCAGTAGGTCGTTTAAAACCTCCTGCACGTTCTCTATCGTGGTTTCCAGCCTTCGAGTCTTTTTATGCAACTCGTGAATCTCATCCTTGTAGAAGCGAGTCCTTGAGCTGGAACTTACCGAGCGTGCCCCAGGACCCTTGCTTGGCCAGTGCGTCGAGGGACCGGGGTCTTGGTCGCCTGAGCGTGGTGTCAATGGGGGCCGGTTAACTGGATACACTAGTGGCTCTGAATGGCCTCCGTCGGGCTGGATAGCTAGGGATGATGCTTCCCTCTCCTCCCCTGAGGGGAGAGGTTCCTCCGGTCTACCTCCATGCTTAGGCGGAGGGGGGTCTTCCTTGGAAGCCCTCCGCTCTACTTCGTCTCGATGAACCTCATCCTCTTGTATTTGCCGTAGGCGTTTTGAACGTCTTAGCATCTTTCTTTGTTGGAAGTGATGTAAGAACACTGGCTTGATGCCTGTTCTTCCCACAGACGGCGCCAAACTATTGACGGTGAAATCTCGTCAACGAAATTAGATCGGAAAACCCAAAGGTAAGTGTGGCGATATTTAGATAAGAACTTAGAATGAACTTATGGAAGGATAAACACAGATCAACAATGGAGTAAAAGACGTATATTGCTTAATAGCTTCTGCATACAATGAATTTTCCAACCCCCTTTCTGGAGGAGTGATCATCTATTTATATTGGAGCTCTAATGGCCCCTTTGTACATAGTGGTCCCTCAGGACAAAATAGTACATGAGTACATTGTCAGGATAGCGGTTTTAGAGGTAGTGGTGTCGACACTAGTACATGGCCAGGTACCATGAGAATGTCTCCACTACTCGACCGTACGAATATCAGAGGAGTTGTGCAGGTGGTGGTGGTGTCGACTCTAACATGTGGTTGGGAGCATGCAGGCCATGTCCTCTCTCTCAATGCTCCAACTACCTGTCGAGCGGGAGTGCCATGGTTGGGCGTACGGGGTCTTAAAAGTCGTACCCCGTACAAGAAAGGACTAACATGACCTTTCTGAATCATACTTGGGCTTTCAATTCTAGATGGTGGGGTTTCCATAGGTCTCCATAGGAGATGCATCTCGAGGTGAAGGGCACAAGATGCTCCCCCACGAGGCCCTCGCGATGCAGCCATGGCGAGGCTAGGCGAGGCCATTTGCTGAGGGTCGTGGCGCGCGAAGTGCTGGGGCTCGCGAGGCCTCCTGCTGAGGGCCGTCACGCACGAGGCGTTGGGGCTCGCGAGGCCATCTGCTGAGGGTCATGGCGCGCGAGGCACTGGGGCTCACGAGGCCATCTGCTGAGGGTCGTGGCGCGCGAGGCGCTGGGGCTCACGAGGCCATCTGCTGAGGGTCGTGGCGCGCGAGGCACTGGGGATCGCGAGGCACTGGGGCTCACGAGGCCATCTGCTGAGGGCCGTTGCGCGCAAGGCGCTGGGGCTCGCGAGGCTGCCTGCTGAGGGTCGTGGCGCGCGAGGCCCTTGGTGGGTGGCCGAGGGGTGCATGGCGCGAGGCCCTTGTGCACCTGCCCTCTTGTGATGCGTAGCTTGGCCTCTTAGCCTAGCAATGCCATACTTCACGGCTCACAAGGTGATGCTTCCCTTAGGACAATCTCCCGGTTTCACAAGACTTATAGGTCTGAGCCTGATAGTGTGACTAAGTGACCTTTAGCCTTGTATTTTAACCATGTACTGGGGACTTTTTTCTTGGTGGATTTTTGGCATCCACAGATACATGTATGCCAGAAAATGTTTATTAACATTGTTATGTGGTTATAAATTCTAGTAATACTTATAAGCACTGTTAAATGTTAAAGAAATGCTTATTAGTATCACTATTGATTATGAATATCAGAACATGCTTATTAGCACCATACCTAGATATGAACATGAATCGACATGCTTATTAGCATGACTGTTGAATGAGAATGATTATTTTCTTGATCTTGGACCGTGAGGCGGCAAGAGATTTAGTTATTACTACCTAGCTGGCCGAATTGATTATTTCAGCAAGGTATAAGCTTGGAAGTATGCTTGCAAGGCAGATAGATTCATCAGCTGGCCAGGAAGATCAGGACCAGAATGACAATACGAGTCAGACCCCTTCGCCAGCTCCTGAAAACTGGCAGCAAGTGCTTCCTGATATGCAAGCCAGATTACATAGGCAGGAAGAAGAAATCTGCCTCCTAAGGAAACAATAGGTTCGTGTAGGGAACATTTTTCCAGAGGCACCACCTGTGATGGTTCCAACAGTTGAACAGCTGCTTGTGGCTGGGAACATATGGGAACTTCTTTATGAAAGGTTCAGGAAACAGCACCCTTTAGTCTTTGAGGGTAGTGCAGATCCGACTAAGGCCGAATAGTGGATGAGCATGATTACCACTATCCTGGATTTTATTAGGGTAGTTGGTAATGAGAGGGTGGCATGTGCCACATATATGTTTCGAGAGGATGCTCGAATCTAGTGGGAGGTGATATCCCATACTAGGGATGTTAATACCCTAGATTTTGAAGAGTTTTGAACTCTATTTAATGAAAAGTATTATAATTATGCCATTAGGGCTACAAAAGCTGAAGAGTTCAGCAGGTTACTTCAGGCTATGATAACCCCGGATGTTCGTACCACTGTTACGCCAGGAGTGACTACCTATGCACAGGTTTTTGAGAAGGCGCTCTGTAACGCCCCACGTCACTATGGCTACTTCCTGGAATGACGACTGGCCGAAAAAACCAACACAATTCATTCCAGCGTGCTTTGTCCTCACTTGCACGCTTCTTGGGAAAACATCCCAGGAGGTCACTCATCATGAGACTACTCTAGGTCAAGCACGCTTAACTTTGGAGTTCTCAAGTGATGGGCTACCGAAAAGAAGATGCATCTTGTTGGCATAGGTAGTACCCATCAATCCATTTAAGCCCTCTTGAACTTTGTAGTCCCATACCTACACAATCTTAGAATCATCACACGTGACCTTCCCCAGGCAATGTGGGATTGCACAGTTTTTTACCCGGTCTTTCCCCATGCGGATCACGAGATTCTGATTGTCACAATCACCCCCCCCTTAGGGGTCCGTTGTCCCCGTTGGCCACACTTTCGGCTGGGCCAAGGCTTTGATACCATTTGTAACACCCCATGTCACTATGGCTGCTTCCTGGAATGACGACTGAAGCTATAAACCGACACGAGTCATTCCAGTGTGCCTTGAACTCACTTGCACTCTTCCTGGGAAAACTTCCCAGGAGGTCACCTATCATAAGACTACTCCAGGTCAAGCATGCTTAACTTTGGAGTTCTCAAGTGATGGGCTAATGAAAAGAAGACGCATCTTGTTGGCATAGGTTGTACCCATCAATCCATTTAAGCCATCTTCAGCTATGTAGTCCCATACATACACAGTCTTAGAATCATCACACATGACCTTCCCAGGAGATGTGGGATTGCATAGCTTTTTACCCGATCTTTCCCCATGCGGATCATGGGATTCTAACTATCACAATCACACCCCCTTAGGGGTCTGACGTCCCCGTCGGCCACACTTTCGGGTAGGTCAAGGCTCTGATACCATTTGTAACGCCTCAAGTCACTATGGCTGCTTCCTGGAATGACGACTGGCCCTACAAACTAACACGATACATTCCAGTGTGCTTTGTCCTCACTTTCACGCTTCTTGGGAAAACTTCCCAGGAGGTCACCCATCATGAGACCACTCCAGGTCTAACACATTTAACTTTGGAGTTCTCAAGTGATGGGCTACCGAAAAGAAGATGCATCTTGTTAGCATATGTAGTACCCATCAATCCATTTAAGCGCTCTTTTGTTGTGTAGTCTCATACCTACACAGTCTTAGAATCATCACACATGACCTTCCCCAGGAGATGTGGGATTGCACAGTTTTTACTCGGTCTTTCCCCCTACGAATCACGTGATTCTGACTGTTACACACTCACAGCTGAAAGCACAGAGAATAAAAATCTGGCGCGAGAATGCAGCCAGCAGAGACACTACGAGGGCGGGACCTCCATTTATGAGTTCTGGTAGGGGTGGAGGCCTTAGTGATCAGAAAAAGGAAGGCTTATGATGCCTTTCCAGCTCTAGGCCTGACAGGAGACCACGTGGTATTAAGATAGGTCGCCATAGTGGCAATGGGGGCTAGAGGACTTTTTCAGAGTGCGCCAGATGTAAGAGGCGCCATATAGGGGAGTGTCAGGCAAAGGCTTGCTTTTTGTGCGGGATAGTGGGACATTTAAAGTAAGATTGCCCGAAAGCAAGAAAGAAAGAACCAAGAAAGGCGGACAGCTCAACCCTAGCTCAAGTGTTTGCACTGACACAGGCAGAAGCTGAGGCCTATCCCTCAGTATTCATAGGTCAACTTTTTAGTGTTGAAACCCCTTATAATGTTTTGATTGATTGTTTTTCTACACATTCTTTTGTTTCTAATTATTGATAGACTGTGTAGACCATGTGATTATTAACTTGTGGGGTTTCAGGCCTTATTTCCCACTGGGGAGTTAGTAGTATCCAGGAGATGGGTCATTCATTGCCAGTGACAATGGAGGGCAGAGAGTTCTCAGTTGAGTCGATAGAGTTGGTTATGACCGACTTCGACATGATTCTTGGTATGGATTGGTTAGTGAAGTATGGGGCAACCATAGACTATAGAAGGAAGATGGTAAACTTTGTGCCTGAGGGCAAGGACCCTTTTGTATTTGTTGGCACTGTGCATGGACCCCGTTTACCTTTGATATTTGTATTGAGGGCTAGAGATCTATTGCAAGGTGGTTGCGTAGGATTCTTAGCCAGTGTGGTAGATACCACTCAAGTCGTGCCAGTGGGACCAGAGGAAACTAGATTAGTCTGTGAGTTTCTGGCTGTGTTTCCAAAGGATTTGCTAGGGATGCCGCCATACAAAGAGATATAGTTTGTTATTGATCTGGCACCAGGGACAGAGCTAGTGTCTAGGGCACCGTACAAAATGGCCCAAGTAGAGTTAAAAGAACTAAAGGTACAGTTGCAGGAGTTGTTAGACTTGGGTTTTATTAGACCCAGTTTCTCACCACGGGGTGCACCAGTCATATTTGTAAAGAAGAAGGATGGTTCTCTAAGTATGTGCATTGACTAAAGGGAACTGAACAAGTTAACAATGAAGAACAGGGGTCCTCTGCCAAGGATAAATGACATGTTTGATTAGCTGGAGGGTAAGATGGTATTCTCAAAGATAGATCTTCAATCTGGTTATCACTAGCTGAGGATCAAGGAGGGAGATATACCGAAGACTTCTTTTCTCACCAAATATAGGAATTATGAATTCTTAGTCATGCCATTTGGGTTGACTAATGCCCCAGCTGCTTTTATTGATCTGATGAACAGGGTGTTGAAAGATTATCTAGATCGGTTTGTGATCGTATTTATCGATGATATTTTGGTTTATTCTCAGTCTGAGTCAGAACATTAGCAGCATCTCAAGTTGTTCTACAAAGGATGAGGGAACATAGACTGTTTACAAAGTTCAAGAAGTGTGAGTTCTGGTTACCACAAGTGACTTTCCTTGGTCATATTGTTAGTAGGGATGGGATTAAGGTAGACCCAGCTAAGATTGAGGCAGACAGACATTGGCCAAGGCCAAGGAACGCCAGGGAGATTAAGAGCATCCTTGGATTGGCAGGGTATTACACGCGTTTTGTGGAGGGGTTCTCAAGGATTGCTACTTCATTGACTGAACTGACACACAAGAATCAAAAGTTTACGTGGTCAGATAAGTATGAGAACAGCTTCCAGGAACCGCAGTAGTGACTGATTAGCTCTAGTTATGAGTCTTCCGACAGATCAGGAGAAGTTTGTGAAATACTGTGATGCCTCACAATAGGGTTTGGGTTGTGTTCTTATTCATTCGGGGAAGGTGATTGCCTATGAATCACGTCAGTTGAAAGAGTATGATCAGAGATACCCCACTCATGATCTAGAATTGGCAGCAGTAGTCTTTGCATCCAAGGTATGGAGGCTATAGCGTCCAAATTTGCTAATAAGGCTTGGGGCCTTGATTAGCATGCCGGGAGGGCAATAATTGATTTAATTATGTTAATATGTAAATTTGATGATTATGTGATTAGTAATGCACGTTTAGGTGAATTAAATATGCATGTGAGCCCCATCTTGTTGTCAGGGGCATATTTGTAATTTTAGCTCGTTGAGGGCATAAATGTGATATATGTGTGTGTTGTGATTGATACCACGAGTGACTGGTGATATATTTGTGATACACAATCCGAGACATTCCTACGGAGCAGTTTAGCTAGATAGTCACAACGGGGGTCAAATACCCTGCTCGGGAGGAGCCTAGGGGTATTTTGGGAAAACAGTTAGTGTTCGGGATTTACCGGGTAACGGGTAGTAATTTAGCAATTATTTGGACATGTCGAGATTAAATGGGGATTTATAGGAATACTCGAGGACTTAGGGGATGTGGCATATGACGAAATCACCCTTGATGGCACTTGAGGACTAAGATAAGCTCAAGGGCATTTTAGACTTTTTGGCAAAGAGATATACACAGTTTAGGAAGCTGAGACTCTAGAGGGACTTAGAAGAAACAGAAGGAAAAGAAAACCACAAGAACTCTCAACTCTCTCTCACATTCGGCTCACTTTCTCTTTATATGATGCTTAGAGTTTGAAGGAATTTCTGAGGAATTCTAGACTAAAGACTTGAAGGATTTGATCGGCTCGGCTTGGGGATTAAACCAAGGCTGAACTATCTCAGAGGTAAGAGCTTGAACATAGTCTTTTCTGTTTAATTATACTGAACTTTGTTAGAACTTAGAGCTTGCATAAAAATGGATTCTAAGATTGGTTTTTGATGTTTGGTGGGTGTAAGAATTTGTTTATGAGTTTGTTAGGATGTTTAGGCTATATGGCTAAGGATTTTAGGCCTAATTCTGAGTTTGGATAGATTTTGGAGTGTGAATTATGGGTGTATACTTGGGGAAGACATGAGAAATTGGTTGGTTTTTGGGTTTCTGGGACTCCCGTCGCAGCCCTGTTCATTAGGCGTCGCGGCCCGAATGTGCGAGAAGGCCTGGGGAGGCCTAAGATTGCCCAGGCGCAAGGCTTGGCACGTGCAGCCCGTGTCTTTCAGTAGAGAGGCATTTTGTCTCTGACTTGAGCGTGTTGTGGCCCTTAAGGGGCTAGGTCGCGGCTCAAATGCAAAACTGTGGTTTTTTTTTAGGGTTTTTAGCTCGGGAACCCGAATGTTGAGGCTCGGGAAGTGTTCTACTACCTAGTATGGTAGGATCCATGGTCCCGGAGGCTAGATTAATATTCCAAAGTTTTTTATTGATTTATAACTAAATGAATGATTATGATGAATATGTTGTAACTAGGTTTTCAACGAGGCTCAGAATAGGGAATTGTGCTCGGGATCGCGGTATTCAAATAGCTCGGGACACAGGTAAGAAAACTATTGTACTCGTAGAGCAGGGCGTGGCCCTATTGTTTGTATTTTAGGTCAAGACCCTAATGCTTATTTTTAATATTCGTTTAAACATTTGTGAATATTATGCTATGTGGTGCATGTTTGTGAGTGAACGGCGAAGGCCAAGAACGGCAAAGGCCGGGAAACGGTGAAGGCCGAGAACGGCAAGGGGTCAGGATCGGCGTTGAGCACGCAGAGTGCAGGTTGTTAGGGTGAGACCCTCCTATGGTGCTTGAGCAACCCTCTCGGTGAAGACCACGAACTCAAGGCCTGGTAAATCGCCTGGAACGGCGTTGGTCGCTATGTGTTTAGCATGTTGGCTACTTTGTTATATACGGTGGTTGTTATGCATATGTTATATGTTTTGTGTTGAGTTTTCTTGTTGGGCTTCGGCTCACGGGTGCTCTACGGTGCATGTAAGGGCAAAGGAAAGGTCGACCAACCATGAGTACGGAGAGCGACGAGTACATGTTCGGAGTACATGGCTGCCACGGCTAGGGTTATTTTGGGAAAAAGCTCTGTAATGGTGGGTATGTTGCCTAGGTCGAACTTAGTTGTATTTTTGAGTTGTAACAAATTTTCTAAACAGTATTTTGGGATCCCAAATGTATAACTCTTTATGATTTCAATGAATGACCACATTTTTTATACTTAATGTCTTTAAACGACTGTTATTTCAGTTTAGTCAAACTTTTAACCTAAAACATCGATTAGCAAGCCAATGGCACATTTTTAACCCACATAGTAACGACTCTAAGGATGTAGGGTGTTATAAAGGTGTTATCCCCAAAATTTGAAAACGATGACGTGGCAATAGAAATGACAAATGGCAAGGAATGGTTGGGTGATCTGGCTTAGGAGTGACCCGATAGACCAGTGAAGAATTTTGACTGGCCAGTCAAGTGTCATGTCTACCCAAGCATAACCTTGGCCGACCAGTCACATGCTTGTCTGCCCAAGCATGACCTTGGCCGACCAGTCACATGTTTGTCTGTCCATGCATGAACATGTCCGACCAGTCATGACCAGGTCCGACCAGTCATGACCATGTCCGACCAGTTATGACCTTGTCCGACCAGTCATGACCATGTCCGACCAGTCATGACCCAGCCAAGTGCATGTCTGCCCAGCCAAGTGCATGTCTGCCCAGTCATGACCATGTCTGCCCAGCCAAGTGCAAGTCTGCCCAGCCAAGTGCATGTCTGCCCAGCCAAGTGCATGTCTGCCCAGTGAAGGTTTGGTCGACCAGCTTGATTGTGATATGGATCGACTAGACAGAGCAGGGCTACGTAAAAAATCCCAGAAACGGCTTCAACAAGAATTGGTCTTGGCTTGTGCGGGAATCTCTCAGATATCCCAGAATAATAGCCATATTGTTGTAATATTAGATTTATTTATATTTTATTAATTAAAGTCTGTTGAAAGAACAAATGACCCGGTAAAAGGGAGATATTTATGTACGATCCATGATCCTATAAATAAAGGGCTCATGGCATCATTTGGGGATCTGATCTTTTTGGGGCTGAGAAAACTCTCTCGTTTTGAGATTTTGGGGACTGTTACTTAGGGCATTCTTGGGGCATTTTCTGAGAGGTTAGAGAGATAAAGTTTGTATTCTCTAGAGAGAAACTCTATATTTTTCTACTTGTATTCTTGTAATCTTCACTGAAGAAACTCAGTTGACTCAGGTTCATCTGATCTTGAGTGCAGATCTATAATCACAACTCTAAGTGGATTAGGCTATTACCAACACATTGGGGCTGAACCACTATAAAAATCGTCTGTGTCGTTTATTTCTCTTGAAGGTTTTTGTCGTTTGGACGTCTACACGTTGTTGGCCAAAAACGCGGTCAACATTTTGATGCTTTCACTGAAAGCCTGAAGAGAAGAAGCACACGACTATCATATCAAAATGTCGCCCAAGAATACCAATGTGGCATCCAAAAATTCAGGTATGTCAAAGGAGCCTGCTAGATCTGAAGAGCTTGGACCGCAGAACCCAGAGACTGAGCCCAGAGTGTTTCTCGTGGAGACCACTCCAGAAGTTGAACAACTCCAGGAAGCAATAGGCGCTTTCCAAGAGGAGATGATGCAATTCAATGCTTGGCAGGAGTCTTTTGCTGAAGAGATGGCCAGGCAGAGAGCTGCGTTAGAGCAGCAAAGGCGCGATATGGAGACCAGAAGCGAAGAGCTCAGACAGCAACAGGAGGAGGTCAACCGGAGACATCGTGAAGCAGCACTTGCTCTAGAAGCGGCTACCCAATTGGCCCAAGCCAATGTTCAAGCCGCAGCACAAACAGTCACCCAGGGAGCAAGAAATAATGATGCTGGTCGGAGGACCACTGACAGAGCCGATTCTCGAGGACCGGACAGAAGCAGGAGTAACCCCCCTGGTCGGGAAGATGATGGGGACCGATCCAAACTGCCTCGATGCAAAGGGAGCACTCTAGAACCCCCTCTAGGAGCCACCAATCATAGACTTCTAGATCAGGAAGTCACCGATCGGGTAGTAAGAAGACCCCACCTAGGCAGGATCAGACCAGGACTCCTCAAGATAAGAGGACTTCACTTTTCAAAGATGGGCATGGTCGTGATGAGGCTGATAGTCATCACACCGACCAGTCAAAGGAAAAGGAAGGCAACGACCAACAAGGAGGAAAAGACTGCCCAAGGCATACCGAAAAGACTCCACTGCACCCCGACTAGCAGCGTAGTAGGAGAGAGCAAGTCCTGCATAGTAAGCCCTCTGGGAAATCGAAAAGTACAGTGTTCGATCGAGCAGGAGAGCATGCTTCCCGGAAGGATCTAAGGGATGTTATCACCAACAAGAGGAGGACCGTCCCAGTCGAAGGGCAAAATCTGGACCGCCCTGCCAGTCAAGTAGAAATACTTGACGATAGCGCGCCAGATGGTAATGCCCGACCAGGCGGTCAAGATCGTGGAACTTCATCAGTTGCACCAGCTATCCAAGCCCAGCTGGATGTACTAGCAGCTGCAGTGCAAGGTTTGTCAAAACGACCTTCCGAGATATATGCGATAGACCACCGGAGTGGCAGCCTATTTTGTGCCCGGATTAGAGCAGCCCAGCCACCGGCAAAATATAAAGCACCGGTTTTGCCAGTATATATAGAAAAGGCAGACCCCATCAGACATGTTGGGAAGTTCGAGGACCAGATGGAATTTCTCGTAGTGAGTGATGATTATCGGTGTAGAGTTTTCCCGACTACATTATCGGATACTGCCCAAGAATGGTATTGGAAGTTTAAGCCGAACTCCATTACCTCTTGGGAAGCATTCAGGAAGGAGTTTTGTAGACAATTCAACACTGCCCGGACTCCACCAATTTATGCAAACCACTTGGTAGATATAAAACAAGGAAAAGATGAGTCTCTAAAGAATTATATACAGAGATTCATGAAAGAAGCCAATAGAGCAACTGCTGTAGGAGACGAGGGGAAGATGGTTGCCATATCTGCTGGGATAACTTATCGGAGCCCTTTGTGGGATAGTGTACCTAGAAATCTAATTTCAACACTTCAACAATTTCTTGACCGAGCAGACAAGTATATGAAATTGGATGATGCAATCGAGAAAGAGGAGAATGGCATAAACAATCTGGACGGATCAACTGACTCTCCTAAGGATGGTGGAAAGAAACATGGAAATAACGGGTCTGACCACCATGAGGAAAAGAAAGTAAAGTTGAGTTCAAATGAAAAGCCAACCAAGTATGAGCCTCAGTTCACTAACTACACCACTCTCTCGGCTAGCTGAGCGGAAATATATCTTGCTAGTCATGAAGAGGTTCCCTACAAGAAACCTCCACCCATCAGGAAAGAGATGAGGAAGAGAGACATGAATAAGTTTTGTCGTTTCCATGGAGATTATGGTCACGACACGAATGAATGCAATCACCTCAAGGACGAGATAGAATTTCTTCTCCGGTCGGGCAAGTAGAGGAAGTACCAGGCAGAGACACCCCAAGGAGAAGGAGGCGGCAACAATCCTGGTTTCAGACAACAAAGATCTCCACCCTTGCAGCCCGGACCTGTGGACTTTACCTTAGAAACTATATGTGAAGGTCCATACTTGGCTGAGGAAAGCAACGAAGCAAGGGAGAGATATGCTGGGCGGGAGTGCTAGGATCAGAAACCACTAGAGTGGCGAGCATCAAAGGATATATTATTTCTAAATACCACTTTCAGAGTGGTAGCTTGATTTTGAGTTGTTTGACTTGTTATTTAAGTTTGGTTTATGAGCTGGTTATTTGCTAATCAGTCGTTTTATTTTTAAACAATTTTGGTTGTTTAAGACTCGTTATTAGACATGTTTTGTCCTTTTTAATTTACGAGTAATAAAAGAGACTTTGTGCAGCGTGGTCGATTCTTGCTACAAATATGCATGTGTGTTAGTTATCCGAGCAGTTTTCAACTGGTCGGTAAAATCAGACAAGTGTTCAACTGGTTGATACGTTCAAGCAATGTTCAACTGCTCGAATATTTTCCATATATTCTGTGTTTCACGAGTAATTAACCGCTCGAACAGATTCGGTCAAGTAGCAAGTGACTAAGGATCTTTCAACCCTCAAAAACTTGGGGGGCACATGGGATATACTGGTATATAATTTAACACAGGCAATAAGAGCACGAGTTAATATATCTGTTTTTAGGCTAACTTATAAATTTTCGACGTCCAAAAAGGCCATTAAGCTAACTTGTTTGACAAAGCTTAAGTAACTTGGAATTTTTTAAAAATTTCAAGTTAGGACCAGATATTTGTGTGACAATAAACATTATGCTCATAAAATAATAGATCAATAAGAGTGTGAGAAAGTATACTTAGTATGGACTTATGAAATGTCTAGAATTTCTTAGTTAGAAAACTAAGTACTCATTCGAAAATATAAGGCATACATCAGAGTGACTTTACTATTCACAAAAAACTTATAACTTTTTAAGTCTAAAAAGACTTAGAATGTTTTAAGTTAGCAAAGAAAAGTAAAGTATAAATGCCAACAGCTCGGCTGTACGAGAAAAATATCAAACCTGTTAAGCAACAATTGTCTTCACAAGAATAAAGAGCAAACTATTAGCCAGGTACAAGGTTTAGCTGATCAGGTGCAAAGTTTTCCTGGTTGGGAGAGGAGATACAACTTCCCTGGTCGGCTAAGCATATATCACTGGTCGAGTAAGAAACTCTGTTGTTTAGCATGAATAACATCAATGAGTCCCTGGAGTGAATCAAACAAATCAGTCAGTTCAACAGAAAAATATTTATTTTTACTACTTAGGTAAACATATTTTAAGAAGTAACAATATAGAGTGCATGAGGAAAAAGAGACTTTGATGTCTAAAAAGTTTGGGGGCATTCATGTGTCCGAGCAGTACACATGACCGATCGGACGGGTGTGTATGTCCGAGCAGCTGCATCGGGTATGTCCGAGAGTGCCGAGAAGTTGCGCCTGCTGTCCGAGCGGATGGTGATGGCCGATCAGCTGGAGGCTTGTCCGAGCAGATGCGCGTGATGGCTGGGTGAATGCCGTGATGTCCGATCGGCTTGAGGACTAGTCCGACCAGATGCGTGTGGTAGCTGGGCGGATGCTGTGGTGTCCGATCGGCTAGGGACTAGTCCGAGCAGCTGGCTGCATCCTAGCAGTGTAGGGGATATTCATCGGAGCAGCTAGGCGCGTCTTGGCGGATGGTGGTGTGCATGTCCGAGGAGCATCAAGGTGACCGATCGGTGGGCATAAAAATTCAAGACTAAGTCTTTTGCGTCCGAGCAGCTTGGGGCATACCCATTGTTCGAGTGGTTAGATGAAAATGACCAATTGGCTATGAGGTCCAAAAGGACAATAAATCTTAAGGGCATGGGGCACAAACATGTTTTCTTACTCATGGGATAATACGACAAGATCAAAAAATAGAATTTGAAGAAATCAAAAGACAAGTTCAATCGTGGGTTTACATGAAAGTTACCGACTGGATGGAAGTTTTTTGGATGACCTCAAAAACATTTTTGCTAGAAGAAAATTTTATCATACGAATAAATCGTATAATAAACTTGGGGGGCAAATGTTATCCCCAAAATTTGAAAACAATGACGTGGCAATAGAAATGACAAATGGCAAGGAATGGTTGGGTGATCTGGCTTAGGAGTGACCCGATAGACCAGTGAAGAATTTTGACTTGCCAGTCAAGTGTCATGTCTGCCCAGGCATAACCTTGGCTGACCAGTCACATGCTTGTTTGCCCAGGCATGACCTTGGCCGACCAGTCACATGTTTGTCTGCCCAGGCATAAACATGTCCAACCAGTCATGACCAGGTCTGACCAGTCATGACCATGTCTGACCAGTCATGACCTTGTCCGACCAGTCATGACCATGTCCGACCAATCATGACCATGTCTGCCCAGCCAAGTGCATGTCTGCCCAACCAAGTGCATGTCTGCCCAGTCAAGTGCATGTCTGCCCAGTCATGACCATGTCTGCCCAGCCAAGTGCAAGTCTGCTCAGCCAAATGCATGTCTGCCCAGTCAAGTGCATGTCTGCCCAGTGAAGGTTTGGCCGACCAGCTTGATTGTGATATGGATCGACTAGATAGAGCAGGGCTACGTAAAAAATCCCAGAAACGGCTTCAACAAGAATCGCTCTTGGCTTGCGCGGGAATCTCTCAGATATCCCAGAATAATAGCCATATTGTTGTAATATTAGACTTATTTATATTTTATTAATTAAAGTCTGTTGAAAGAACAAAGGACCCGGTAAAAGGGAGATATTTATGTATGATCCATGAGCCTATAAATAAAGGGCTCATGGCATCATTTGGGGATCTGATCTTTTTGGGGCTGAGAAAACTCTCTCGTTTTGAGATTTTGGGGACTGTTACTTGGGGCATTCTTGGGACATTTTCTAAGAGGTTAGAGAGATAAAGTTTGTATTCTCTAGAGACAAACTCTATATTTTTCTACTTGTATTCTTGTAATATGCACTGAAGAAACTTAATTGACTCAGGTTCATCTGATCTTGAGTGCAGATCTATAATCACAACTCTAAGTGGATTAGGCTATTACCAACACATTGGGGCTGAACCACTATAAAAATCATCTGTGTCGTTTATTTCTCTTGAAGGTTTTTGTCGTTTGGACGTCTACATGTCATTGGCCAAAAACGCAGTCAACAAAAGGCATTACCTTTATGGGAAGAAGCGTGAGATATACACTAACCATAAGAGCCTGAAGTAATTTTTCACACAAAAAGACCTGAATATGAAATAGAGGCGTTTGCTGGAGTTGGTGGAGAATTATTATTGTGCAATCCTATATCACCCAGGAAAGTCCAACGTGGTTGCAGATGCTTTAAGCCGGAAGGGTCCGGGACAGATATACAGTGCGAGACAGATATCCAGGGAGTTGGCAGAGAATATGACCAGAGATGGAATAGAGTTGTTGGTGGGTCAGTTGGCCAACATTACGATGATTTCTACACTGTTGGAGAGAATAAAGGAAGTTCACTTGGGTGATCCACAACTGACAAAGATTAGAAGGGACGTCCTAGCTAGAGTGTCTAAGGACTATATAATGTCAGATATAGGCTTGCTGAGATATAAGGGTCAGATCTGTGTTTCGATGGACACTGTTATCAGACGGGAGATTATGGATGAATCTCACTCTACCCCTTACTCTTTGAATCCAGGCACCACAAAGATGTACCAGGATGTGAGATCGTTATATTGGTGGCCTAAAATGAAGAGGGATGTGATAGAATATGTGGCTAAGTGCTTGATATGTCAACAGATCAAGGCTGAGCCTCAGATACCAGCAAGGCTATTACAGCCTCTGGATATCCCGGAGTGGAAATGGGAGGACATTACGATGAACTTCATGGCGAGGTTACCCAAGACCATGAGTCAACATTATTCGGTGTGGGTTATCGTGGATCGATACACCAAATCATCTCACTTCTTAACAATGAGGATGATGATGGACCCAAAACGGGTATATTTTAAAAATTTATAACTCACAAGCGCACGAATCGTATATGAAATATAGTGTTTGTGTAAGCACGAGATCGAACCCAAAGGAGTTGTCTAAAATCAAAAAGAAAACTATTTTAAACCAAAATTAATAAATTCTAACCTAGTTCCAAAGATTGATGAGATTTAATGTCATGGACATAAAATAAAAGATTTAAAATAAAGTTATTTAAGAGAATACAAATAAATCAATAATGATTTGAAAATAAGTGTTAAAAGGAAAGATTATTAAGATACTAGAATCCACAAAATGTAGGTTTAATAATACTTATTAGTATATTAATTCCCAAGTTTTAGTGATAGTTAAAATAAGTTAAACTATCATTTTCCAAATAGATTTATAATTTTAAGCACAAATTATTTCTAAAATGATAGGATTTTTCTTCACTTTTCAAAAAGTATAATTTCAAAGTATTTAATGTGAATCAACCTAATGAAACAACAAAAAATCAAATAACATTATTTATAAGGCAAAACATAATATTTTTGTTCTAAGCATTGGATGTGTACAATTTAATGACACATCTTACACAAAGAATATTATGTTTTGCAAAACGAAGAACAAAGTGCATATTATCTAACAATCCAAAATATGAGATATTAAAGATGAAAGACATATATGAAGAAGAAAAATCCATAAACTTTGTTGCATTACAAGGGAAATCAACATACAACATAAATATTACCTAGTTACAAGTTGCTTCATCATGATCTTAATAATCTTATGAAAAAAATCAGAAGCACATAACTAGAATAGAAAATACAAACCAAAAAATTACAAACATAAATAAGAAAATTTGGAGGAGGAACCCCCACATTTTTTCTCTAAAAACTCATAGAAAAAATGACCAAAAAGAAGAAAAAGATGAAGATAATGGAGTGGTGTTGAAAGTGTAGGAATTTTGTGGTGTAAACCTCTTCCAAGCACCCCCAAATGGTCTTGAAAATTCCCTATTTATAGCCAAAATGAGAGGATTAAAATAATCAATTTAAATTAATTAAATTGATTGAATTAATTAAATTAATAATAATATGGCAAATAGGGGTAAATTATAGGATATAATGATGATTTTGTGGTGAAAATGTGTAGAAAACTTGGGTAAAAATATGGCATTTTTAGACAAAGGGGACATTGGGCAATTTATGGGCTCAAGAATGTTGGAGGCATGCATGGGTGGCTGGTGTGTTGGGCTGGAGGCAAGCCAGGCATGGTGTACAGTTGGGCAGGGGCGGATTGGAGCAGCTGCTGGGCTCTGGCTAAAGTAGCTGGGCCGAAAGGAGCTGGCAGGCCCAGGAGGAAGGGGCAGGCGGATGGCTGGCTGGGTTTATTGGGCCGAAACTGGCGCGGGCCCGTGTGAGGAGAAGAGCTTCGGCTGGACAAGGATGTGAGCCTGGGGCTGCTGATGTGTGATGGGCCTGGGGGCTTGGAGAGCTTTACCAAGGCTTTCTAATAATGCCATTTTTTTTTCCTTTCTTTTCCTTGGAAATGCTATTTTTTTTTTTTTCATTTTTCTTGCTTTTCAAGAACCCAAAAACAACATTGTTTCCTACAAAATAATCATAAACTAAATTAAAATTAAATATTTTCACTAATAAAATATACCATATCACTTCCATTGAAATATTAATTAAAATTTAATTTACATAACATTTAATTTCAATAAAATCATATTTTTAGCATTCAAACTAACAACACTAATTTTAAATAATTAAATTACAACATAAAACAATAAAATATCTATAAAAACATATAAAGATCTAGAAAATTACAATAAGACTAATAAATACAAAATTACTTAAAAACTTAATTAATTACTTAAAAACTCAAATATTAAGCAGCAATTAACACATAAAAAATGATAAAATAACTCTATTTTGTAGAGTTATTACTCCCCCAAACTTAATATTTTGCTAGTCCCCAAGCAAAACAAAAATTAAAAGCACACACATTTTTTTTAATTGGTGATGTCAAATGTTTTCGTCAAAAATTACATAATGGAAATAGTTCAAAGAAAATCACAAATAAAAGTAAAGCTTATGTAATTAATTAAAAAATTAAAATTGTTTTCAAAATAAAATTTTTAACATGCAAACACAAAAACATCAAATCATCATGTGAACATTTAGACAAATTTATGCAAACAAAAATAAATTAAATCTCAAGAGATAATCAAGCAAATTCTAGGATTTTTCAAAAAAATTTTTTAGAGATTTAAATAATTTAATGTTTAAATAAACTTTGTCCAAATATCACAATAATTCAAATAGAATAGAGAAGTGTCATATAATGAAAAAAAATCTATAATTAAACAAAACTAACTCAAAAATTAAAAACAAAGCTTAAGATTTATTTATATTTTTCTAAGAACTAAGAACACTTTCAATCATAATTCTTATCATCAGAAAATGAAAATCACCAATATTTTTTTTTTCAAACAAAACAAAGAATTTTTTTTTTTATTTTACAACAAATAAAAAACATGCATAAACACAAAGAAAAAATACATACACACACTACCCCTAAACTTAAATGAAACATTGTCCTCAATGTTTAATAAAGTGGAAAAAACTAAGAACTACTTCCTTCGATGTATTCTTCCTTGATTTGGCTCCTTTGTTTTCTTCTCTTCTTTTCATTTTTCCTTTTTTTGGGCAAGGAGTTTCCTTCAAGCTTTTGAAAACCATGAAATAAAAACACACAACAAAAGTGAAATATAAAATGAAACATGAAAAGTATAGGTTGCCTCCCACAAAGCGCTTTAGTTTATAGTCTTTAGCTCGACTATAACTCTTTTTTTTCTTTCAACCTACACCCAATCGATGGTGTAAAATTTCATTAGTAGGGTGAGTTATGACTTTGATGCAAATTCCATAAATAAGAATTGATAACATCACACCTACAAGAAAATTAGAAATATGCAATTTTAATGGAATATCAATAAAATAAGAAAATTGTATATCTATATTAGACTCCTTTTCATTTTAAGTAAATATAAAAGTTTGTCCATTTATGGGCTCTTGAGATATAATTATATCTTTTTCATTTTCCTCATGAGGTTCGAGAATTATTTCATCCAACTATTTTGTTTCATTAGGGGGTTGGATGCATATTACAAGTTCTTCAACAACTTCGTTCTCCTTTTTATTTTCAATTTTTCTATTTGGATTGGGAATGGGTTGGTTGGGATAAACTTATTTTTCCGACTCTATAATAGTTTCAAGTTGTCCTACTATTGTCTCAATTTTTGAGATTGACTGAGACTGGGCTTGTAAGATTTGGTAGGTTGAATGCATGAATTGTTGTAGGGTATCCTCTAAAGATGGGCTCGTTTCTTGTTGAATGGGATATGATAGGTCGGATTGGGCATGACTTTGATTAGGTATGTTGAATTCATGCTCTTGATTCATTGGAGATTGGGTATGGCTCCATGAAAAATTTGGATTATAGGTGGGGGAAAGTGGGATATCAAAGGATTCACCATAATCATGCATATCATTAGTTTCTCCATAATTTAAATTTGATTGCACATAATAGTTGTACTCAGAATTCCAACTATAATTAAAATGATTCATATGGTAAAAACTAAATGACAAACTAATTTTTTTTTAAATGACAATTAAGGTAAAAAGAACAAGAAAATAAAATTAAGAGAACAAAAACATATTTAAGATATTAAATAAAATTTAGGAGGCACAAGTGCCATCAACTAATAACAATATAATGAAATAAAAAGTTAGGAGGCACAAATGTCATCAACTATCACAAAACAACAATAATAATAAAAATAATAATAACACAAAAGGTAGGAGGCACAAGTGCCGTCAACTAACAAAGATATAAAAGAAATAAAATTACAACAAAATTAGGAGGAACAAGTGTCTTCAACTATAAAAATTAAAAAGATAGATAGGAGGTACAAGTGTCGTCAACTAAAAAAACCAATAAATATAAAAATTTAAATAATTTTTTTTATGGGTGGTAAAACCGTCCCAAATTTTCTTTTTAAGTTTTTATATAAATATATATTTTTTATATTTTTGTATATATAGTTTTTTTTTCTTTTTTTTAGTGCAAAAAATAAAATAACTAGTAGAAGAATTCACTAACCTTGAGATAAAATTCGTTTCTTTTCTTGCAACTCCCCAGCAACGACGCCAAAAACTTGATCCACCCAAAACGGGTATGTTTTAAAAATTTATAACTCGCAAGCGCACGATCGTATATGAAATATAATGTTCGTGTAAGCACGAGATCGAACCCAAAGGAGTTGTCTAAAATAAAAAAGGAAACTATTTTAAACCAAAATTAATAAATTCTAACCTAGCTCCAAAGATTGATGAGATTTAATGTCATGAACATGAAATAAAAGATTTAAAATAAAGTTATTTAAGAGAATACAAATAAACCAATAATGATTTGAAAATAATTGTTAAAAGGAAAGATTATTAAGATACTAGAATCCACAAAATGTAAGTTTAATAATACTTATTAGTATATTGATTCACAAGTTTTAGTGATAGTTAAAATAAGTCAAACTATCATTTTCCAAATAAATTTTTACTTTCAAGCACAAATTATTTCTAAAAAGATAGGACTTTTCTTCACTTTTCAAAAAGTATAATTTCAAAATATTTAATGTGAATCAACCTAATGAAACAACAAAAAATCAAATAACATCATTTATAAGGCAAAACATAATATTTTTGTTCTAAGCATTGGATGCGTACAATTTAATAACACATCTTACACAAAGAATATTATGTTTTGCAAAATGAAGAACAAAGTGCATATTATCTAACAATCCAAAATATGAGATATTAACGATGAAAAACATATATGAAGAAGAAAAATCCATAAACTTTATTGCATTACAAGGGAAATCAACATACAACATAAATATTACCTAGTTAAAAGTTGCTTCATCACGATCTTAATAATCTTATGAAAAAGATTAGAAGCACATAACTAGAATAGAAAATACAAACCAAAAAATTACAAACATAAATAGGAAAACTTGGAGGAGGAACCGCCAAAATTTTCCTCTAAAAACTCATAGAAAAAATGACCAAAAAGAAGAAAAAGATGAAGAGAATGGAGTGGTGTTGAAAGTGTAGGAATTTTGTAGTGTAAACCTCTTCCAAGCACTCTCAAATGGTCTTGAAAATTCCCTATTTATAGCCAAAATGAGAGGATTAAAATAATCAATTTAAATTAATTAAATTGATTAAATTAATAATAATATGGCAAATAGGGGTAAATTATAGGATGTAATGATGATTTTGTGGTGAAAATGTGTAGAAAACTTGGGTAAAAATTTGGCATTTTTAGACAAAGGGCACAAGGGGACATTGGGCAATTTATGAGCTCAAGAAGGTTGGAGGCATGCATGGGTGGCTGGTGTGTTGGGCTGGAGGCAAGCCAGGCGTGGTGTACAACTGGGCAAGGGCAGATTGGAGCAGCTGCTGGGCTCTGGCTGAAATAGCTGGGCCGAAAGGTGCAGGTGGGCCCAGGAGGAAGGGGCAGGCAGATGGCTGGCTGGGTTGATTAGGCCGAAACTGGCGCGGGCTCGTGTGAGGAGAAGAGCTTCGGCTGGGCAAGGACGTGGGCCTGTGGCTGCTGATGCGTGATGGGCCTGGGGGCTTGGAGAGCTTTACCAAGGCTTTCTAATAATGCCATTTTTTTCTTTCTTTTCCTTGGAAATGCTATTTTTTTTCTTCATTTTTCTTGCTTTTCAAGAGCGCAAAAACAACATTGTTTCCTACAAAATAATCATAAACTAAATTAAAATTAAATATTTTCATTAATAAAATATACCATATAACTTTCATGAAAATATTAATTAAAATTTAATTTACATAACATTTAATTTCAATACAATCATATTTTTAGCATTCAAACTAACAACACTAATTTTAAATAATTAAATTGCAACATAAAACAATAAAATATCTATAAAAACATATAAAGATCTAGAAAATTACAATAAGACTAATAAATACAAAATTACTTAAAATCTTAATAAATTACTTAAAAACTCAAAGATTAAGCAACAAATAGCATATAAAAAGTAGTAAAATAACTCTATTTTGTAGAGTTATCAGATGACATATACAATTGACCAATATGCTGATCTCTGTGTGAGAGAGATAGTGCACCTTCATGGGACTCCGAGATTGATCGTGTCAGATCGGGACCCCACCTTAGGGTCAAGTCACGGTCCGCCAGGGGAACTTTGGCCACCTTTGGTTTTTAGTGACGGGAATTCAAACCTAAGGTCTCGGGATCGATCCTATTACCTAGTTTAGTAGAATATGACATCTCGAAGGCTAGGACTTGGTCCGAAAGCCTTTATTTGCTCGTTATTGAAGGGATTCTATATTTGGTTATGAATAGGTTATCGCTAGGGGCTCAGGATCAGGATCGCGGTCGAGGGTCATTCTTATTTTACATTACACTTGGACCTGAGGTAAGAAAATTGCACTCAATACGTAATGTACATGATTAGGGCTTGGACCGAATGTTGAATATAGTCTCGATTGGGTGTGGGCCCCTGTAAATGTGCATGATTATGATTATGCTTGTGAATGATTGAGTAAGCATGATGAATGCTCTATATATGGATATTTTTTATATGATGAATGCATGTTACCATTATATAATTGAAAAAACATTGTCTTATCAGTCAAGGACGGCAATAGCGTTGTACGTTGGTCGAGAAGCATTGACTTATGAGTCAATGGAGGCAATAGCGCGCTGAGCGGTGGTCGTTTTGATTAGAACTAATTAGGAGCGCATTGTACGGTTGTCCAACCCAATGGTCATGGAAAACTAAAGCGTCAGGTACGCTGGGTGAGCTCCAAGGCTGGTTATTCAGAGGATGGGGGAATGGGCTCTTAGGTGACTTATTAGTCCCATATCCTAGGGCTGGGCCCCAGTGTGATTTATTGATCATGTAACTTGGGCATCGGGCCTGATATGATTCAGTTAATCATTTAATTAGGGCATCTAGCCCCATATGACGTTGTATTCATTTATTTGAACGATATGCATGCATGAGTAGGGTTATTACTGCTAGGCATGCTTAATATGATTTGGTAATGTGATATTAAAGGCTTATTAGCATGTTTAAGTTTTCTTATTGGGCCTTGGCTCACGGGTGCTATGTGGTGCAGGTAAGGGGAAAGGGAAGCTGGATCAGCCATGAGTTGGAGAGCTTCGGTGGCAACGTGTACATATGCAGCTGCTTGACCACCACCGCTAAGGTTTCTCAGAGGAACTAGGGTTAAACCTTATTTTTGCCGCTCAGGTCGACAGGTTGTAAATTTTGAGTTATAATTACCCTTTTGGAACTGTTAACAATTTTGTAAATGTTTATTATGGGATCAGATGTACATCTTAACATTTTAATGAAATGTCTATCCCTTCTGACCGAAATTTTTAACCCTGGATCGTTAATCACATCTAGTTCCAAGTTTATGTCCATATGACTCATTTTGCGAGTTTAGCATTATTTAAAATACACAGTGTATCGGTCTTGGCTAACCAAGATGTTACAACTCATGTGCCTTAGCAAGGAGCTAACAGAGTCTATTCACTCATGTATCTTAGCAAGGAGCTAACAAAATCAAAAAATGATGGGTGTCATAACCAAGACTCTGTTTGTTTACCTATGTAAACAAGTTCTAACGAACTAATGGAGCAAGCGGCAAGGAGTTACATGTTCGCCCAAAAATACTTTTAAGGTGCGAACAGGAGTCAAAAATGATAAAGCATGTAAACTCACATAAAAAGCTTTGTTAGTGCTATTTGTTTATCCTTTCATTTCCAATCTGATACCTTTCTCCAGCTCAGGGTTTACTGAGCTAAACTCCTATCAAAGAGACAAGAGAAGATTTGACCCCAATTTCTAAGGAGAATGAATGGAGATTCTCCTCAGAGATCAACTCGCGATCCGTACCTCGAAGGCATGCCTTAAGGGGATATTCTGGGTGCATACCCTGTATGACCAAACTTTCTAGGGGTATGAACAAAGACTAATTCATAAAGAGATCATGATAAGAAAAGAAGATAACCTCGAATTTTGATCTTAATTTGGAAAGAGGACACCTTCGAATTCTGATTGTTATCAGAAAAGAAGATAACCTCAAATTCTTATTATAATCAGGAAAATGGACAACTTTGAATTCTGAATTATAAAACCATCTCGAACCTGAAATAAAAATGGCTCAAGATTTATAACTTGGTTACTTGGGGGGCATATAGGTGTTGGATATATCCTTACTGCAAGCTCGGAGAAAATCTACACAACATTTAAAAAAAGTTGTCTTGAACTTTTGAAAAAAAAAAAGTTAAAGTGTGGAGATAACCGAGTATCAAAAGGCACAAACAATTTTTTTGTGCAAAAAAATTTAAAGTAATATTTTAAGCATGTCATGCTTCTTTGAATAAAGGATTATGAGTCACGAGCAGATATAAGCTCATCATACGTATATGTTTAAATAAGTATGCAAAATGATTGTGAGAATTAATGAAGCAAGTAGACGTACTTGGAAGTTAAAATAATGCGATCAAACTTTAAAAAAATTCAAGTTAGTATAAAAGTGAAATTTGGAAATGAAAATCGAGCTAGTATAATAGCTTGGATTATCAATATAATTCTTGATGAAACTTGAAAAACTAACATGAAAAATCAAAGCAATAAAATCCTGGTCCTAACCAGGTACACGACCTGAATACCAACAGGTAGTTATTAAGCAAAAAATTAAACATGGCTAAACCAGGAACGCGAACCGAGTAAATAAATCATCTAGGAAACATCTTCGAAAAAGAAGACAATCTCGAACTTTGATTGAGAATAACTTAGAATTATGTTCATTATCAGTAAAAAAAGATAACCTCGCAATCTGATCATTATCAGAAAAGAGGAAAACTTCAAAAATGATCACCTACCAGTTAAAGGAATTTTCGCTGTTGTTCGCCCATAATAGCCTACACTGGGTGAACTGGGAGGGAAAAGTAAGCCGGGAGCCTTACAAAGAGAAGTCGACTCACCCATGGGTCTTCATAGAGAAATAACTCTTATTTAACATGTTCCCCAATTTTCATGTCACAAAAACAAACATGAAAAGAAGAGCTCGGAAACCATGAAATGCATTCTGTGCTACTATGCTTTTGAGCGAATAGATACCTCGGAAGTACAAGAACAGGTACCAACATGGAACTTGTTCGCACATCATAGCATGTTCGCCTATGTCTATATACATGAAGCGAGAAAAGTGATTCTGTTAGCCTATGGTGTTGATAAAAGTTTACCATAAACTAGTAGAACATTTATAAGAACCCAAGCACGATGTAACAAGTGATCAAGGACCAAGATTCTTCAATCACTTGGGGGGAACATAGGGTATAGGAGAGAACCCAAGAAGAGATTTTCTACAAAAAAAAAAAAATCAAAATAGAGTTATGTTTGCCTTACTATAAAACACAAGATGAGAACATATCTGTTGACGCGGTTCTTCGCCAATAGGTAATTAAGAGAATAAGAGAAAGAGATTAGTGCTTAACAATGAACCAAAATAGATGAATGATCTTTTTATGGACTGATTACACAATAACGTTTTTAGGTGGTTCAAAGGTTAAAATCCTTCTACTCCACCAGCCAATATTATTGATGTATTTCTGGTATTCTTTACAGGGTATTTCATTACACAATAGAATCCAACCCTTTCCAACTCCCAGGGTCTAGGAGAGGGCACCTGAGAGTTGGTAAAGAGGGGTCATCCCGTGACCCTCTTACCCATCATGTCACTTCTGTGACACTCATGATTAATTCCTAAAACCTGACAAATGAAGTGTGGTCTAATCAATAGGTAAGGGGGATAATGAGCCGCACGGCCCAACCCAGTTGTGGGTGCCTGAATACGCACGTTCATGCTGTGTGTCTGAGAAGTCAGGGATATATCAGACACGTGATGTCTGATATATGCACGTTTACCTTGCGTGGTTGAATTTATAAAAGGTCATAGCTTCCAACTCCAGCTCGTACCACGAGCTGGATGCCTCCTCGACCTGCGGCCTTCATAGTCCTGACTCGGTCCTTAAGTAATCGTGGCGAACCTTTGGATACCCTGAGCTAATGAGGTAGGACCTGATGATAGCAGCTCCGGTCATGGAGGATCCACGTGGCTGACATAATTAGGCCATATCTCAGCTCGCTAATAGCCCGTTGGAAAATCTGGGCGTACATTTTCCCCCCAAGCCCCTGCTCATGGTACACGACGCCACTTGGGACCACAGTAGGGGCTTTTAGGCTTCTCCAAGGACTCTCCATATTCCGCCCCTTACGCAGGCGCCGAATACGTGGAGCATCGTGGTTGGTGACGGTACTTCTTCCGAGAACCACATTAAATGGCCTAGCCTATGCTCAGCCGTCCTTTCGCCTTTCGAGTGGGGAGCCTCGGATCCCACATCAGGGCAATCCAATGGCCCTCCTCACGTGGCCCTTCACGTATATAAAACGGGTGGCCACCCCACGCATGGGCTACCCGTTTATTTGAAAATTTTCTGAACTTTCAATTTTCTTCTCTCATCTCATCCTCAAAAGAAAAACCCTCTTCCTCCCGGCCACCGTTCCCAGCATTCCAGAAGGTCAGGTGCAAGGGTTCCTTTGAGGTTTTGGAACCAGTCATTCCGTCGAGGCCCCAACCCAGACGACCCCTTCATCCTTCCCACAGCAAACTACTTCGTAAGTTCTCTGACTGTGCATGTATTAAATTTTCTTTTCACTGTAGCCTAGGTAAATAGTTCCTATAGCCGCATGCAATATTCTGTTGGTTTTTTGTGGGTATGAAGGGTGTAGGTTTTTACTTTAGGGCATCGATTGTGGAAGAAAACCATTAAGGAGCATGGCTTATAGGGTGCATTTTCTGGGGAACTCTTATCGGTAGGATTTTTGGTACGCATGTTTTAAAATATCCAGTACTTTGGGTGCAAAACCGGGTAGCTTAGGGGACACGCTTCACAGGCAGTTTTGCACCTCTTGCCTACTGAAACTTTCCTTCCAAGGAAAATTTCTATCCTGACCCTCCTGACACATGAATTCCGAGTAATCGGGGATCTGTTGCGAGCACAGGCGCATGTTCATAGAACTGCGTGGTCTCACTCTCCACGGGCTGAGCTTACCTCAGCTCGTGCAAAGGAAACACCTCTTTTGACTCTCCCTTATGCTTAGGTCGCCTTTTCTGAAATTTCTTCTTTTGTTCGCTAGGCGACCAGATGGGACCCAAGAAGAACGCTCCCAAGAGGATCGCAGGCAACTCGTCCTCCCAACAATCCAAAGGAAAGGAGGTGATGACAGACTCCACAATCCCTGTCTTCGGGCCAGCCGTTGAGTAGGAGCTCGAGGTGGCGCCCGATGCTTTCTTCGAGGCCGAGAGGATCGTCTTGAAGATCGCTGACCAGGGGAAAGTGAAAAAAATATTCCTTTCCCACAACATCGAACTGGGGAGGGGCGCCCTGATCGCCCGACCTCCCGCAGAAGGTGAGCGGAGTTGCGCGCCGCTTGACGAGGAGTTCGCGGCCTGGAGTGACGAGCACTTCAAGGCTGGGGCATTCCTCCCGCTGGATCAATACTTCACCGACTTCCTCAACTACATGAAGTTGGCTCCTTTCCAGCTCCCCCCCAACTCCTACCGTTTGTTGGCGGGGTTGAGGTATCTGTTCTTGAGACAGGAGTGGGAGGTCCCCACTCCGGCAAATATCCTTTATTTTTTCTGCCTCAAGGCCAGCCCGGAGCAGTGGGGGCGAGGCGATGGGTTCTACTACTTCACCCAATTTCCCAATACGGCTGCGTTCATCGAGCTGCCCAGCCACCCCAACGACTTCAAAGACCAGTTCTTTATGTCCAAGGGGTTTCGCAACTGTGAACTGCACTACTTCAACCGTCCTCGTAAGTACCTCTTACTCTTAGCTCATAAGTTAAGTATTGGTTAGCTCCTCCTTTATCTGTTCCTGACTTAGAATAATTCTGCAGCCATTTTCGCGAGGACGGACAAGTCTGTGATCCTCGGGAGTCAGTACGAGACACTGGCGGGTTTGCCCCCCAGTGAAAAGGACTATCGCCAACTCGTGACAGACGAGACGATGTTGGCGTGCAAACTGATCTCCCCGGGCCAGACTTTGAACCTGATGAGACTGTGGGGGCCTCCCCTAGCTCGCGAGATGAGGCCCATCCCCGAGGAGGAGGCCACGGGGGATGAGGACGAGGAGGAAGCGAGCGCTGGAGGTCGCCCAAAGAACGGACGCGGAGAGGATCCGGTCTGGAGCAGCCGCAGGTCCCTCCGGCCAAGGTAACCCATATCTATTTAGGAACTTAGATAGGGCCACCGCAGACTCCCTTTAATCCCAAACAACCCATCCAGCGCCACTGAAGCGACCCTGACCTTGACATAACCCTGCTTCATTGTGTCGACCGGCTCGTGCTAGATTACGAAAGTAGCCGCCCTAGGGGTACTGTAGTCGTAGACAACACTTTAGCCTTTAGGTCGGCCTTATTTGAGGAGTACGAGACCAACCTTCGGTCATGGCCATCACTTCGGGAGGGTACCGTAGCTCGAGGTCTTAGGCAGTATGTAGAAGAGTCTAGTCCTGAGCCAAATTCGGACCTAGAGCCCGAGCCAGCTCGCGTAATCATTGACTTAGATTCCCCAGCAGAAGCTCCAGGGCCGATGGTCGTGACCATAGATTCCTCTCCTAGCTCGGGGGGTAGGATCCCTTACGATACATGTTTTTGGATTTTGTTCTCCTTATCTTTGTTGTTTTTGCATAAATTCTAACTTGTGTACTAATAATGTCTTTGTTTTGCCAGAGGAGATGTCTCAGCCCGGGAACAAAGATTTGCGGGCTAAGTTCGCCGGAGGGAGCTCCTCTGCTGGGGCTTCCGCGCCCATGGTGAAGAAACTCCGGATGGCAAAGAAAGTCGTCGGGACATCATCCAAATCCCCTGCAAAGGGGAAAGACTAGGGCCCGGCTGCCCTGGCCAAGGTACCTCCTCCTCCGCCAGTGGAGAAGATGCCCCCGCCCCCTCCACGAGCTCTATCCCCTACTCAGGACATGGAGGCGGAGGCCGGGACTCTGACGGCCGTAGTCCCGGATGTGCGCATCCCCGTGGATCCCCAGGCCTTGGAGAAGATTCCTGATGTCTTTCGGGGGACAGTGTATGAGACGGCGAGCTACGTCGTCGACCACTTCTACCGTGCCACCGAGAGAGACCTGCGGACCATCGAAGCAAGGAGCCCAGAGAATGTAATGGATTCTTCATTGGGAATGGCTCTAACAGTGAGCTAACTTTACCCTTTTATGATCCTTGATTACCATGCCTTGCCCTGTTTCTCTTTTTTTCCTAAGGCAGTTGCCTCTTTGTTTTGTAGAGTATCTTGGCCCTTCACCGGAGCATATGCAGGTCCAGGGCTCGGCTCGAGGAGATGAGGGGCGAGCACCAGATGGTTTTGGCCGCCCATCAAACTGCCTTGGTCGCCCTGCAGACGGCCCAACAGAAGGAAAAAGAAGCCAAGGATGCTTTGGCGGCCGCGCATGCCGAGCTGGATGAAGCCCGTCCTAAGCTTCAAGAGGCCGAGGCCACCAAGCCCGCCCTTGCTGCCGTGCTGGTCGAGCTAGACTCTTCGAAGACTGGGGCCGAGGAGTCTAAGGCCGCCCTGGAAATGGAGAAGGCAGCTTCTAGCTCCGCCATGGAGGACGTGCTCTACCACCGCTGGGTCTATAACTCGAACGGCGACTTCTCCTTCTTAGGAGCGGACTGGGAGGTCTTCCAGGAAGGGTTCAAAGCTCGCCTCCAGCAAGAGGCACCTTCTGAGACTGGGGAGGCCTTCACAGCGGCCAAGCAAGAGGGCGAGACAGCGACCTCAACAGAGAAGCCCAGTGGTGCCTAGGACCCTTTCTCCTCTTCTTTTTTATTATATTTTATTTTTGTAACTTTGCATGAGGTTTTTTCACCTCGAGACAATTGGTTTTATCAATCTTTATTTTTAATTGATTTACATCTTTTTGTCTCTATGTACTTTAATAGTCTTAGTTTTTAAGCTTCTAAGACAAGTCCTGGTTGAATCCCGGACCTCGCTTTACAAACCTAGTTCGCGTTAATTCTTTGACTAATACCTTGTGCTTTTTAAGAGAAACACCGATCAATCAATTTGAATTAACTTCTAAGTTTTAGGACCTGGTTACATCCAGGACATTAGTTTGAAAACTTAGTTCGCACTAATTCTTTGACTAATATCTTGTGCTTTTTAAGAAAAACACCGATCAATCAATTTGAATTAACTTCTAAGTTTTAGGACCTGGTTACATCCAGGACATTAGTTTGAAAACTTAGTTCGCGCTAATTCTTTTAATAATATCTTGTGCTTTTTAAGAAAAACACCGATCAATCAATTTGAATTAACTTCTGAGTTTTAGGACCTGGTTACATCCAGGACATTAGTTTGAAAACTTAGTTCGTGCTAATTCTTTGACTAATATCTTGTGCTTTTTTAAGAAAAACACCGATCAATCAATTTGAATTAACTTCTAAGTTGTAGGACCTGGTTACATCCAGGGTAGGACTTAGTTTCTTGCTGATCCTTAATCAATATCTTGCGTTTTTTAAGAAAAACATCGATCAATCGATTTGAATCAGCATCTAAGCCTTTAAGGCGACCTGGTTATATTATCCAGGTACCCTATGCCCCCCAATTAATTAGGAAAGGGTCTTTCGTAGTTACTTGAGATTACACTTGCAAATATATACAATCATGAACGAAAAGTTAATTCTCATTGCTCAATACATAAAAAATGGCCTTTCTGAGTAAGCCTTACAAGGGTGTTACTGATAATACTTTTTCAAGTGGGTGGCGTTCCAAGCCCATGGGACTGTTTCTCCATTAAGTCGGGCTAGCTTGTAGGTTCCTTCCTTTATGACCTCAGCTATTTGATAAGGTCCTTCCTAGTTTGGTCCCAACACTCCGTCTTTGGGATCCTTGCTGGCTAAGAAAACTCTCCTGAGGACCAGGTCGCCAATGCTAAAAGCGCGTTTTCAAACCTTTGAGTTGAAATAACGCGTAATTTTTTGTTGGTAATGCGCGAGCTGAGCTGTGACTTTTCTCGCCTTTCATCAATCAGGTCGAGGGATGAGCAAAGCAGTTCATGATTGCGATCCTGGTCATATGCCTGGACTCTATGAGAATATACCTTTAACTTAACAGGAAGGACCGCCTTGCTCCCAAAAGCTAGGGAGAAAGGAGTATGACCCGTAGAGGTCCGATGCGAGGTCCGGTACGCCCACAATACCTGAGGGAGATGTTTTGGCCAGACCCCTTTGGCTTCATCCAACCTCTTCTTAAGGCTCACCTTTAGCATCTTATTGACAGCCTCGACCTGGCCGTTCGCCTGAGGATAGGCCACGGAGGAGAAACTTTTCATGATGTCGTACCTTTCACAAAATTCGGTGAAGAGGTTGCTGTCGAACTGAGTCCCGTTGTCGGATACGATTTTCTTCGGCAGCCCGAATCGGCAGATAATGCTCTTGACTACGAAGTTGAGGACTTTCTTGGATGTGATTGTTGCCAAAGGCTCTGCCTCAGCCCACTTTGTGAAGTATTCGATAGCCACCACGGCGTAGCGGACCCCGCCCTTTCCAGTAGGGAGGGCGCCAACCAAGTCGATTCCCCAAACTGCAAATGGCCACAGGGAGGAGATCATCTTCAGCTCGACGGGGGGAGCTCGGGCAACTGTGGCAAGTCGCTGGCACTTGTCACACTTCTTGACATACGAGATCAAGTCCTTTGACAGAGTGGGCCAATAATACCCTTGCCTTAAGACTTTTAGGGCCAAGCTTTTCCCCCCAGTGTGATCCCCGCAAAAACCCTCATGCATCTCCTGCATGATGGCCTTTTCTTCGCCTGGTAGAACACATCGTAGGAGAGGTAGGGAATGCCCACGCCGATATAACATTCCATCTAGCATCGTATACCTTGGAGTCTGGTACAGTACCCGCCTTGCGTCATTATGCTCCTCGGGTAACTTTCCTTCGGTAAGGTACTCGAGGATGGGAGTCATCCAGGTCGGTCTGGCGTCAATCATCTCGACCTCCGCCCCGACCTCTTTTATACTTGGTTTTTCCAGGAATTCCACCGGTACTAACCCCAGCGTCTCCGTCTCCCCGGAGGTAGCGAGCTCAGCGAGGGCGTCTGCGTTAGCGTTCTGCTCTTGAGGTATCTGATCGACTGTGCCTCTTTCAAATGTGGATAGTTCGGCTTTTAACTTGGCCAGGTAAGTAGCCATCCTAGCTCCACGAGCTTGATATTCTCCTAGCACCTGGTTTACCACGAGCTGGGAATTGCTGAAGCACTGGACGGAACTGGCCTTCAGCTCCTGGGCTACCCTTAGTCTGGCCAGCAAAGCTTCGTATTCGGCCTCATTGTTAGAGGCCTTGAATCTGAATCTCAACGCCGAGTGGAATCTATGCCCTTCAGGGGATATCAAAATGATTCCAGCCCCGGACCCGTTCTCATTAGATGAGCCATCCATGAAGATCTTCCATGACGCCGGGGGCGAGGTGACCTAGGGTAATTCTTCCATAGGATCCTCCCTGAATCCTGTGCATTCTGCCACAAAATCGGCCAGGGCCTGACTCTTTATGGCAGTTTGGGGGGTGTACAAAATTTCGAACTGACTGAGTTCGATAGCCCACTTTAACAGACGTCCTGATGCTTCAAGTTTTTGCAAAACCTGCCTTAAAGGCTGATCGGTCATGACGTGTATTGAGTGGGACTGGAAATACGGCCTGAGCTTTCGAGAGGCCGTGATAAGACAGAACGCCAATTTTTCCATCAACGGGTATCGGGATTCAGCCCCGCGAAGTCTCTTGCTGATGTAGTAGACCGGTTTAAATTTTTCTGCGGACTTATTCTTCTTTGGGCCGTGCTGGTTGCCCTCACCGTTCCCCTTTCTTTTGCCTCCACTGAACGGGTTATTCTGCGTAACATTCTGGGTCACTGTCACGACCTCCGTTCCTACTCCAGCGGGCTGCTCAGGGACCTGGCTTGGTCCTGCAGCTGAGGCTTGTGCTTCCTCCAAGTTGATCCACCCTTGGGCCCTATTTAGGAACTCGTTTACTGAGCTGACTCCCTTCCTTTGTATTTCATTCCAGAGCCCCCCTCCGACGAGGATTCCAGTTCTCAAAGCCATGAGCTTGGAGCTGTCATCTGCGTCTCTGGCCCGAGCAGCGACGTTCGCGAACCTGCTCAGGTATGCCTTCAAAGGCTCTTCGGGTTGTTGCCTCACGTTAGCCAGGGAGTCGGCCTTGACGCGGGCAGCCTGGGAGGCTCGGAATGCCCTTTTGAAGTCAGCAGAGAAATTTTTCCAAGAGCTGATTGATTGTTTCTTGCTTTGTTTAAACCACTGTCTGGCTGGTTCGGTCAATGTGGAGGGAAATATTAGACACCTCAGCTCAGGGACAATGTTGTGGGCCATCATCAGGGTATTAAACATCCCCAGATGATCCGACGGATCTCCGTCTCCGTTGAACTTGGACAGGTGCGACATACGGAAACCGGGTGGGTACGCCGTTGCTGCTATGCTGGGGGCGAAGAGATCAAGCTCGTCCCCCGAATCATATTCGTCTTTCTCTTTCTCCGACAGATGCTTCCTCATTAGCTCCTCCATCTGAGCCAGTCACTCAAGGGTTTTGTCTTGATTTCCTTGGTTACTCCGGGGCTGTTCAACAGCTCCGGATCCATTGTATACGTTTGGTGGGTTATTGCCCCTCCTATCTTGAGATAGGTTATTTGGGATATTCCCGCCGTTACGTACCTCGGACAGGTCTCCCCCTGAGCGAGCATGGCTGCCACCTCCTATCGGTTCCCCCCTATGAGAGTTAAGGCGATCTCACAGGTCGCCCCTCGGGGTGGCTTAAGGACTCTGCGCTGAGCTTAAGCGTTGACGCAGGTCTCCGCTAGAAAGGTCACTCCGGCGACTGCCATTCCAGTAGTTCCCATTAGATAAGCTTGGAGTCTGCCTCTGGGGGTGAGGATTCGGGCTCCCTCTGGGCGCCTTGCTACGTCGGGAAGGTCCTGTGGATGGCGGGTTTCTCCTGCTGCTTCCATAAGCTGGAATATCTTGGATAGGCCGAGGAGGAGACGGATATCTTATTGGTGACAAAGGATGCCTGACCGGAGATGCAATCCTGGTTCCGTTAAGGCGGATCAAGTTAGGTGGGGGCCTTTCGGCCCTGCCAACCTGCGGGGCCCATGCCTGGCGATCCGAACGAGGTGCAGGATGACTGGCGGGAACGGGCTGGTGCTGTGAGCCCTCCCCGGATCTCCTTCTAGAATTCCCTCGAGCCCTTCTAGGCGCGCTCGAGGCTGGCAGTGAGCTGGGAGTTGAAGTTCGGACCGAGCGGCTATATTGTTGTTCGGCTCTAGGTATTTCTTCGAAGTTTGCCTCTCGACAGTGCGATGAGGGAGTAGAGTTGGACGTCGGAGGTCTGTCCGAGCGGCTAGGCCTAGACCGATTACCCCGGCGGGACTTACGAGTCTCACCTTGCCTCTTTCCGACGTTAGCGTCGGTTGTAAGAGGGGGTAGTCAGGCCAACACCTCCTTAATCTACTGACTAGCTTTCGCCAGTTGGCTCCTCAGCTGAGCGTTCTCCATTTCTACCGCGGTGTAAAAATCCGGGTTTGGATTAGGTGGCCGGGATGCCAAACTTCCAGTGTCATCCTAGCCTATCGGCTGCTTGCCCGACCGCTGCTGGATTTCAAGATTTCGCTCACCAGAGATGGCGGCATGATGAGCCTCCTGCCCATCATGTTGTTCTGCCTCGTTACCGTGTCTTGATCGAGTGGTCACCATAGTTGGATATTCGCAGTAGCACCAATCTAACAAGCTCTCAATGAAAGCACCAAACTGTTGACGCAGTTCTTCGCCAACAGGTAATTAAGAGAATAAGAGAAAGAAATTAGTGCTTAACAATGAACCGAAACAGATGAATGATCTTTTTATGGACTGATGACACAATTACGTTTTTAGGTGGTTCAAAGGTTAAAATCCTTCTACTCCACCAGCCAATATTATTGATGTATTTCTGGTATTCTTTATAGGGTATTTCATTACACAATAGAATCCAACCCTTTCCAACTCCCAGGGTCTCCATATTTATAGGAGAGGGCACCTGAGAGTTGGTAAAGAGGGGTCATCCCGTGACCCTCTTACCCATCATGTCACTTCTATGACACTCATGATTAATTCCTAAAACCTGACAAATGAAGTGTGGTCTAATCAATAGGTAAGGGGGATAATGGGCCGCACGACCCAACCCAGTCGTGGGTGCCTGAATACGCACGTTCATGCTGCATGTCCGAGAAGTTAGGGATATATCAGACACATGATGTCTGATATATGCACGTTTACCTTGCGTGGTTGACTTTATAAAAGGTCATAGCTTCCAACTCCAGCTCGTACCACGAGCTGGATGCCTCCTCGACCTGCGGCCTTCACAGTCCTGACTCAGTCCTTAAGTAATCTTGGCAAACCTTTGGATACCCCGAGCTAACGAGGTAGGACCTGACGACAGCAGCTCCGGTCATGGGGGATCCACGTGGCTGACATAATTAGGCCATATCTCAGCTCGCTAATAGCCCGCTGGAAAATCTGGGCGTACAATATCAAAATCTCGTGAATAGGTGACTGTTCACTTGACCATGACGGCAAAAGAGTCTGTTTGCCTATCTATGAAGGAAAAACGGTGATAAAGGTCATACGGGAACAACAAGCAGATAAATAAGGTTGTTCCCCCACAGTCTTTCAGAAAAGAAGATAACCTCAAACTCTGATCATTATCAAAAAAGATGATAACTTCAAAATTCTGATCGTTATCAGTTAAGAAGAATAACCTTCAATTATGTTTGCTCATCCTTTAATGGCATTTCTACTTCTGTTCACCCAGCCATGAGATTGGCATGTTCACCCAAACGTGTACCCATTATGGGAACAGAATTAAAGAAATCGAAGACAAGTTTGGTTGCCCATAGTAGCCTACATTAGGTGAACAGGAAAAGAAGAGCATGCTCGAAGCCCAACAAAGCTACCAAGAGTAGCATGTTCGCCCATAGTGGTATGCATGTTCGCCCATATTGGTATGCCCATGTTTGTTTGAAATCATGTATACGGAATTAACAAATGCAACGCTAACATAATCAAGTAGTGTCTGGTATCTAATGTATACGTGTGTTGGGCGAACATCAATAATGAAGACAACCGAGTATTTTCTCAATTATGTGCAATTCTTGAAGAGATAATAAAGCCAAAGTAGCAAATGAGTCTACTCATTTGCATCTATGATTATAAGTATCGATGGGACCTATTCGTTTGTTCATATTCCAAAATGACAAACAAAGCTAACAACTTCAATGGAATCTCAATGGGAGGTCTGATCACCCATGTTAGATCATCAATATGAAATATGTTCGTGTAGCTAAGGAAGGAGGTCAGAAGCTGCCTGTTCGTGTAGCTACACCTATATAAAGCGAATAAAACTACAAAAAGGAAATTTTTTTGCATTAAATGTGACTTGCATGTATAACCAAAAAAGAATGGGGCAATTGTCACATAACTAAGTTAGAATTGTGCAAAGCACGAAAACTGACTTAGGGGGCAAATGTTATACCTATTTTTTGAGCATGATGACATTTCAAAGAATAACAATTATAAAGGGATGATGAACACAACTAATTGCATTCTTGTTCTCACAAAGCACAAAGCAAACTACCGAACGCTAACAAAAGGAATTTGGTCGCCTAGCCACATTCTTCAACCTCTGTTCGTACAAGGCAAGTTATTTCACCTCTATTCGCATAAGGTAAGCCATCACACGCTAACAGGAAGATTTTGGTCACCCAGTAGCACACTCTTATTCATGTTCATTTATAGTTGTCTGAGGAATGCTGGCAGAGATGCCTAATCGCAACCTGATCGCTAATTTTTGTTAAATTCAGGCCTATTTGTTCTTGATAGGCTATGACGCTAATAGAATTAGTAAAGGGGTACAGCGTCGCCATTTACCAAGATACAACTATATTTATGTTATTATAATATTGTAAAGTATTATTTACGGGCCAAGCCCAATAGCTTAGGCCCATGATTTAAATGTAACCCTAAATCCCTCACTATAAATAAAAAGAGATGAGATAGGAATAAAGGAGGCAATTCATAATGTCGAAAACTCCATTCTTGTATAAACAGTCCTTATGTAATGTAAAAACAAATGAGGATTGTAGAACAACCGATAACGTAAGTTCGCCAGAAACTATGGTTCTTCAAGCTTAAATATTAATAAAAGTGACTAAGTACATGTTGGTCATCTTTTAGGGGTCGAACCACTATAAAATATGGTATTATTTATTTTATTATATCTCAATTCTTGAATCTATACTCTTATGTTTTCAAGTTGACAAAAAACGGTGTCATCGCATATAGTATCATGTATAAATGTTATTATTCACATCTTTTATTTTATATTTTAAAAGTTAACAAAGTGTAATGATTAATAAACTTATATTTATAATTATGTTGAACTAAGAAAAAAAAAAGTTAAGATAATTTGAACTATATAATGAGTAAAGTACACAAGTATACATAAAAATTATATTATAAAAATCTTTTAAAGAAATTGTCAATGTTTAGTGGCATTCACTTAATATGGTATCTAGAATGTATATTAGGCATAATAGACACATACCCGGCTCCTCATGAAATTAAAATCTAGGTTACTTTGAGTCGCGATGATTGGATAAATTTGTAATTTTCAAAAAGGCACACGCACCATCTCATTAAATGTCAAACTTAGATAATTATTGGTAGTGGGGGCAAAATAAAATTTATTAATAATGTTGTGTTTAAATTATTTATAATATATAAAACAATAGCTGATTTTACTTATTTTAAAGATTTGATGTCTTTTAGAATTAGTTAGTTTTCGGATATTTGAGATCATATTTTTCTTTATTTACTTTGTTATATCAAATTCATAAAATTTGTTTCAATATTAGTCTTTTATGTTTATTCTCGATATAAATAAAAAAAATATGCTACTTCTCCAAGTGGTTGGGTGTGTGAGTATGTGGAAGGAAAATGAGTTCATATCCCTAATATATCAAATAAAATAAAACAAATATGAAATATAATGTAATGGTGATGGAATTTTAAATTACAAACTATAAGTTTTATTAAATGTTTTTATTACAATAGCAGCCCATGCCTTTGCATGGGCTTCTTCGACTAGTATATATAAACCACTATCATCACACGTGGGATATATTAATACATGCATTAGAAGTTGAACCCATAGTAAAGTTAGTCTTAATTAATTCAAAATTTTCTTCCTAGCAAATGTGAATAATTAAGGAACTAAAGCCATGCATTTGCAAAAATATGGAGATTATACATTTTTTAATTTTTATGGTAAATTTTTTTTTTTTTTTTTTAAAACTTGAAAATTTCTGGGAAAAATCTGATAGCTAACAAAACTTGACTATGGCTTAAAATAATTTTTGTAAAATATATATATGAAAATAAAACTCATAATTTCATGATTTTAACAAATAAAAAATCATAAAATAATATATTTTTTTAAAATTAGAGCCATATTTTTGCAAATTTTGTATAAAAAGTTATACAAATATTTAATTTCCTCTATACTTATACATATATGAGATATTTATATTTATTATGATTTGTTATTGAAAAAATATCTTTGTACAGTTTTTGTACTATTTTTTGGTGCATACAAAGTATACTAGATACAAGCAACGTGCAATATACACATTTGTTTTTTTTTGTTTATAGAATTTATTAATTATTTTTATTAAATTTATATTAATGTCATATAAATTTCAAATAAATATCATATTTTAATTAAATAATTTATTTATTTTTGTTTAAGTTTATGTTTGTTCTAGTTTTTGAATTTGAGAGTAACAACAAGAGATTATATATTATATGTTTAATGTATTATTAAATATGGTTTATACCTTTTTGGACTCTGTATTTTGTCTCATTACCTGTTTGGACCATGTGTTTTGACAAATTACTTTTTGGACCATATGTTTTGTAAAATAGTTAAAATAGAACCCTAAACTCAATTTTGATGAAGAAAAAATTAAATATATAACAATACATTTTTTAAGCAGAATGATTTTATTTTTGTTCTGAATTGTTAGTTTGGTAAATTATTTGTGATTTTAGTTGTGAAAACATTGACAAAAATCGGGTTTAGGATTTATTTTAACCATTATACAAAACATAGGGTCTAAAAAGTAATTTGTCATAACACAATGTCCAAATAGGTAATGGGACAAAACACAGGGTCCAAAAAAGTATAAACCCTATTAAATATTATACGTGGATTTTAAATTTAAGTTTCTTGCTAGTTTTTTTTTTAAAACAATTTGTTGTTAATTCACAATAGATTATACTATATGTTTAATATGATATTATTATATTAAGTGAGTTTAAGTTTAATAAAATTTTATTTTATTAAAGTTATCAAATGTATGATTTTATTATTTTTAAATAATTATTACTGTAAAATATCTCAAAAATATAGTATTTTAATTTGTTTAATTATTTATTATTTTTAAATATTTATCATTGTAAAATATCTCAAAAATATCATATTTTAATTATTTTATTATTTATTTTATTTTATTTAAGTTTAAGTATTTACAAACTACCATTAAGTATAAGAATATTCTGTTAAATATAATAATATCCCGTTAAAGTTAACATTAAAAAAACAAAAAACCGTTAAAACCAAAAATTTCCGTTATTTGCACCCTTATTATTATATAGAAGAGATGTTGGATACATATTTAGTATATATAACCTTATTTTTTCAAATAAAAAAACTTGAAATTATATTTTCTAACAAACAAAAAATTTCAGAAGTCAGTCAAAATATTAAAACAAAACATAAAATTATTTTATTTTTACAAAATTTATCTCTTATTTTTTGACCATATGTTTTGACAAATTATTTTTGGACCTTGTGTTTTGTGAAATTATTCAAATAGACTCATAAACTCAATTTTAATGAAGAAAAAAAATTAAATATGACAACACAATTATTAGGCAGAATGATTGTGCTTTTGTTCTTGATTGTTAGTTTAATGTAATTTTAGTTCAAAAAGTTTTGATCAAAATCGAGTTTATGAGTTTATTTGAACTATTTTACAAAATACAGAGTTTAAAAATAATTTATCAAAACACACGATCTAAATAATAATTTATCAAAACATAAAGTCCAAACAAATAATGGAACAAAATATCTCTTCCAAAAAATTATAAACCCTTTGTATATTACTTATTTATGTGTCATCACTCATGGCATATATATATTTTATAAATGTACATGCATGCTTGTGATTATGTTATGTGGATATATTCACACACAATTTGAATTTGACTGACTTGAAGGTATAGAGTTGTGTTTTATAAATTATAGGTATGTTATACACCTAAAGGTTTATTAATTTTCTAACGTTGACTTTGAATTAATCATTAATTTTATAAGTTAACGTCTTAGAATTGTTCTTATATATGGTGATATTATCAATCTTTCGTTCAAGTAATAGTAATTTTAAAGGTCTACATGACATGATCTATTCTACAATGACACTAAAGTACAATCCGATCATGTTAGATGTGATTTTTTTGATACTAAAGTGGTTAGTTAGATATGTGTACCATGATCCAATTAATGTTCCGAGTGTTTGTTGAAAAATAAGAGGTGTTACATGCACAAATTCAAATTATTTAAAATAAAATAAATATTTTATTCTAAAAAAATTATTATTTTTTAAATAAAAAATAAAATAATTTTTGTAAAAAAAGCATTTTAAGAAATTATTTTTTTCATAAATTAATTATTCAAAGTAATTTTATAATGAAATTCTATCTCAAGAAGTTAAAGATTTTCTAGAAAGTATATATAATTTAAAAAATAATGTTGACAAAATTTAAGTTCAAGAGAGTATTTTTTAATGGGGGAACTTGTAATACAGGGTGTAAAGTGATTTTATTGAAAATTACAAGGTGTAAGTATGTGTATTTTGTAATAATTCGTTTTTCTTTTGCTTTTCAAATTGTATTGTTGAAGAACATCCTTGCACTATTTATGATATATTTTTAATTAGAAATATTAAATTGGATTGGTTGTTCATCAAATTTTCTTTTATATTTGTTTTCCTTAGTTTCACTTTTTATAAATATTTGATAAGTTTTACCCAAAATTCGGCACTACCACGTGGCGGCCTGCGAAGTGATGACGTATCAAGACAAAGTGGCAAGGCACAACAGTCGCTACCAGTCGCTATGAAGAGTGGCCCTTGCCACTCTCCCAACACCTAAGAAGTGGCGGGACTCGCCAGAGCCGACCTACTTTGTAACGCTTTGGTTACTCCAAGACCATTACTGTGAACTTTGAACCGTGCTTAACTCGCTAATCGAGTTCTTTGGTTATAAACGTGCATCTAGGTGTTATTAATAAGTTAAGGTGAAAAACCAATTAAAAGGAAATTATATATTTTATTTAAAACATAAAACTGTTCATGGGCCCATAAAAACATTTACACGTTATTTACAATACAAAATGGTCATTACAGAGTAAAATTTACAACCCGCCGACCTAAGCGGCAAAAATAGGGCAAACCCCCTAGTTCCTCTGAGAAACTCCTTGGCCGTGGTGGTCAAGCAGTCGCATATGTACACATCACCACCTAAGCTCTTCACTCAAGGTTGGGTGAGATTTTCTTTCCCTTTACCTGGACCACATAGCACCCATGAGCCAAAGCCGAGCAAGAAAACTCAATACTGCATATAAATATTATCAAATGATGATCATTATAATCATACAGATTTTATAGCTCTGAACAGATGAGTGGATATCACTTAGTGGTTACGTTAACCATGAAAGAGCGTATAGCTCTAATCAGATGAGTGATTTAACACTTGAGGTTCTGGTAAACCATAATGAGTGACTGACGAGCAAGTCACTACGGGACTCAGCACCCACATCCATGCGACAATCCAGTCACCTGGACCTTCTGGCCCTGGCTCCAATCAAATGAGTGACTGTTGGGTAAGTCACTTCGGGCTCAACACCCATAGCCATGTGACTAAACAGTCACTAGGGATCTCTGGCCCTGGCTCTAAGTGACTAGCCTTAGGCTAGACAAGCGCTTTTAGTTTTCATCGAACTTGAGTTCGGTCCGGCATTAATGCTCATTTGAGTCATTCAATACAGATGTTGATTAGATCTAATCTTTATTGGCTTGCGTTAAACACGCTAAGACCGTTCTTGACTTATTAGTCAATACCAGGTGACCAGTGCTCAATACTACTGTTGAACTTGACTAATGAGTTACAGCTTCACAGTTAATACTGACACCATTGCCAATTCTGACTATTTAGTCAGTGCCATGCACAAGTAAGCAAGATTTGCTAAGCATTTGATATGCAATCAATGTCCACGTTTAAAAATTCAACATGCCTCAAGAATAACCATGCATGTCACATATGGGGTGCAGTTTTCTTACCTCTGATTCGAGCGAGAATTAGTAAACGAACGATCCTTGAGAACGATCTGTCCTTTAGTTCCTTAGCGGTTACCTAGTCATAACCAATTAGAATCCATCAATAAAGTAACTCAATAAAAGGATCACAATCTAACACCTCACTCCCGGGATCAATCCCGTACTTTCGGGACTCCCAATCCACCCAAACGGGGTAGTGGAACCATCCCCCGAGCCCCCAAAGTCATCTTGAGTCGTAAAAATAGGTCTTGCTGAGAATGACCTAGCGCTGGGGCATTGCTAGGTGGCGCTGGGGCGCTGCCCCAAGTCAGAGAGAGTCTCACTCTCTGCCCTGCCTAGCGCTGGGGCGCCACCTACATAGCAGATTTTTATGGTCTTCTCCCCTGCGATTTCCCTTGAAAACTAAGCTTCTAAACCAATCTTAAACATCATCCAAACATACCATTCAACCCCAAAACTTATCCATACCACAACCTCATCAAACCCCAAGCAAATTTCTCAAAAACCTCCATGAATTCACAAATAATCACATCAAATTTCTCAACTGAAAATTATTAGAAAAACAGAGTATAATCAAAGTTTCATGGTTGAATTCTTATGTCAAGCTTGAATTGAGTTCTCTTCAATGGATGAACTAAGGTTCTAAGCTCCAAACCTTGATTTCCTAGCTTAAAAAATTCCAGAGGAAGGAGGAGGATGATGGTCGTGAGAAGGAAAGAGAAGGCTCTGTTTTTTGTTTCAGTTTCTACAACTTGAATAGCTGATATATATATATATCTTAGGGGTGAAAAGACTATTTTGCCCCTAGGTCATTTAAAGTTTTCTAAAGGCTCCCAAAGGTAAAACCGTCCATTCCCGCCTATTTCGTTAATCATAATTAACACCCTCCAATTCCCGGCAACACTCTAATCACCAAATTACCCCGAGACTCACCCCAAGCCCTAAACTTAATCCTGTTATGACCAAACCGCTAACCTGTACTCAAAGATCTGTTCGGAACGAGTTTCCTAATACGCAGTGGAAAGGTGGTGGGGTTGGCCCAATGTACAACAAAGACATATTTAAACTACCTTTAAATATGCGGATCCATTAATATACATACATTAATCATAAGCAAGTTAAGGATAGAATTCATACCTCTTGAAGGCTATCAAGTGTCCTTGCTATCTTTTTGTATTTAGAACGATCTTCCTATCCAAGTCGCTCCCACTTATTCACACCAAGATCTTCCAAAGCGTTCTCTACACCTCAAGAAGTGTGTGGGCACTTAGAGAATGAAGGATAGTTTATTTGTGATTCTACTTGATGTACTCAACACATGAGATCAAGAGAATAGGCCTGAGAATTGGTTCTTTATTCTTCAGGGAGAGAAAACTATCGTTCTATTTTTCACAGAGTGAAAATTCTGAGTTGTCTCAGCGATCTGAATATTTTCTGATTAGTCATACTTAAAAGAAAATATTCAAATTTAAAAAATAAATCTGTAACCAACTTACAATTTACTTTTTAATTAATTAATTATTCTATTAATGAAAATATCCAAAAAAAAAAAAAAATTTAATTATCCATTAATTAATTAAATAAATAAAAATAAAAATCTTATCCCTGAAAAATAGCAATACACGCCACACACAGTCGACTGTGTACGCACGTGTAGCATCCTTATTTTTAGGGATGTTGGTTTTTTTCAATTTTTATTTAATTATTTATTCAAACTACTTTGTCAGATAAGATCTAACAACCTGATAACTAATTCAAATTTGAATTCAAATTTAAATTAATTATCTTTTTAATTAATTGTCAAATATAATTAATTATTTGAATAAATATTAATCTTTTAAATTCAAATCCAATTTGAATTTATCAGATTATTATCTCTCACTCAAATAAATATATTTAATTAATTCTACCAATTAATTAAATCCAATATTTTCAAAAATAAATATTTAATTTATTATAATTTCAAAAATTATAATTAATTAATTATTTAATTAAATTTCCAAATTAATTTAATTATTTAATATAATTTCAAAAATTATACAATAATTAAATATTAATTAATTTTGTTAACTACAACTAATTTGTAATTAATTAATTAATCACTATTATCATATAATTGCATATTTGGCCTGGAGAACAAATTTCTTCTCAAATATGTCTTTAAACTATTTTTCCCTTCATATCAACTCTTACTTTGAATAGTGTTGAAAGAACCGCTATGGGGACGTATGGACCTATAATTCCAAGCTCCAATAAATTTGAGATTATTAATTAAATTCTTTAATTAAATAATCTTAATTTATTAATCTCATGATTATTCCACTATAAATATGAGACTGCACTCTTGTAATTATAGACATTTCATTTACTGAGTACTTTATGTAGGAAAAACTCATTGTAGGATCTTTATTTATTTTCATGCAATTTACTTATTATCAAACAAACATGCAAATTCCTAGAATATGCTCCTATGAAATTGATATAAATACAGAGTAAAGTAAAAACTTACATTACACAGTGGAACTAGAACAACTCCATCCTTCAATCTATCTAACCCTTGATTCCTTTCTGTAGCAGAGTATTAACAAGAGATTGAACAAAATCAGCAACACAGTCTTCCTCACCAAGCCTTTGATCAACCTAGAACTAGTGTGGGCTGGTTCTCAACACATGAGATAGAGATCAAGAAAAGAAGAAGAAATTGTGGCTAAGAAATGATTAGAGTGTCTAGGTTTTCACTTACCCAAATCAACTGAGACTGACTTACTTTGTCATGAAAACCCTAGATATCATATTCCTTATATAGGAAACTTAATGAGATTTATTTAAATTTAAATTAATTAAAAATAATAAACAAAAATAAAAGCCTTGGGCTGCCATAAATGGACTTGGGCCCAATCTCTTTGTTTTGAATTTAAATCCCAATTGGGCCTAAATTCAAAACCTTTTATTTATTTATTTATTTATTTTAATTAATTAATTAAATCCTTATTCAAATTAACTAATTATAATTTGAAACTTGATTTAATATTATTTATTTATATTGATACCAATTTATCAATAATAATAAATTTACCCAACGATTTTCTTTTATTCTCTAAATCTCATATTTCTGTAAATTTTCCAAAATTGACCTAGTCAACTTTAAAAATCCTAATTGATAATTAAATCAATTAATTGAGACATTCTAGATGATTTACTCAAAGGTGATGCGGGGACCATGGATCCATGAAATCAAGCTCCAATAAGTTACCATGAATTTATTTACGAATAATTTCACTTCCTTATTAATTCCTCGTGACTCCACTATAGACTCAGAATTGGACTCTTGAATTCATAGAACGCATTTTCAAAATTTACCCCTCATCAGTATTTTATCCTTAACTCCCACTAAGTTCCTTATAAATGATATTTCCGTGAACTTAATCACAGAAATGAGATCTCAATCATTTAACCTTTTGAACAAAGCAATTAAGGAAATCATCTTTTCACTTCTCATACAGAAGTTATAGATTTCATATCTGTGAATAATACTCTTACACTAATAAATCTCCAAGATGTAAGTATGGGCTAGACCGTAGGGTAAGCTGGTAACGAACAAGTCAAAAGATTTAAATAATATAATTAGCAGAATATTATCACTCAGAATTAAGATCGACTTAATATATGGTCAACGTTGTGACATTGATTAGATTTGATAACAACGATACTTATTTATCAATCAATAATCAATATTGGTCCTAGTCCGATGTAACTAAATACATCCGATCTTATCTACTTGGTCGAAGCCTTGGACAAGACATCACACCCTGAATGTGTAAGTAGATCATATCGTAGATTGCCTAATCAGTGAAAATCCAATGCACCGATCTAATCTTAGCACTCATTCTTTTGAACATATAATTATAACTATAATCCACTGTGATCTAGTCACTATAATTGTAACTATCCATATGTTCGGGATTTTATAAATGTTTGTATTATTTCAATAATCATGTAATAAAACAAGCAAGCAACACAATTGTCAAACTAAATGATTTCTACTACTTTTATTGATAATATGAAATCGTGCTACATGTCTGACATGGTTTTATAAGGGCATAAAACCCAACACTTTATAATTATAAAGTGTCCATTGATGTAATCATTGCATACAACTTGACCCTTTAATAATGGTCATAATTAATCGGGAATAAAATTACCGTTTTACCCTTTTAATTATCTCTTGTTTCCTTAAGTTCCATTGACTTTACTAGTGAAGGTTAATTCATAACTAAATTATGAATTTGAGCTCAATAACCTTTCAGCCCCAAAAGTCAACCCTTAAGAGAACCACTATTCAATCTCTTGCGAGAAGGCATAGATTCCATATCTGTATACTATGTCCCCAGCCATTTACATTAATGACTTCCAAAAACAAAAGTTTCTAGCCTGATCATTCTGACAGACCCTAACGAGTGAATCAAAGAACTCATATAACATAAACAGGAGGTCATAGTAACTTCAGGATTAAGATCTATTTGTATATGATCATCAGTTGATATATTTAATTAATACTTCGAAACGATATTTAACTAAGTATTAATAAACATATCTGGTCCAGTTCTATATATTCTCTAATATATAAAGCACCTCCACTAAAGTGTCCTACCACACTAGTGATCCGGATCTAGATCACATGTATTCATAATACTAGTGGACTGTACTTGCAGTAATTAATCTAAAGATTCCATAACTTTATTTTACTGCGAACTATTCAAGTTCATTTATCTCAAATGCAATCCTCCCGTACCAATATGTGTTTGAGATCACATATATGAACTTAGGAATTTTCCTGATATTTACATAATATTATCACAGAATAATATAGTCCATAAAATATATGCATAACAAATTCAATTTATTTATTTATTTCATAAAACAATGTCTACTACATATGCTTTCAGGGCACATTTCCAACAAGATCGTCTCATGCCGAATACCTCGAACAAATCCACATTATAATGTGGCCTCAATAATAGATCACCTACATGCATACAAATATACAATTACGCCCTCAACGGGCCAAATTACCAAAATGCTCCTCTGATAAAATGTGGACCCACATGCATGTATTTAACATCATATTATAATATAATTCACATAAACATGCATATAATAATTTAATGGCATAATAAATAAATTATGGCCATCCTGGCCTACTTATCCAACCATTAAACCGCATTAGGGATTTTGGGGCATTACATACTTCTCCCATCGTGTGAAGCCAGATGATCCCCATATGGCTACGCTGACACCAATTGTAAGAAGAAAATGGCCCTAGCGCCATCGTCGATCACACAAGCCGGACTAATACACACCACAGGCCCCAGCTAAGTCGTCGGGAGTCATAGGTGGTCGCCAGAGACCCTTGCCAGTTTCCAAGGGTGCTCGCCGATCGTCGAGGGCACTCATCGCTTGCCGGTGGCCCTCGCCACCTGAGCCTTCTTCCGCACTAGAGTGCACCTTCAACCTTAAATGAACAGGACACGTCGAATTACCTTTTGTGGTGTGACAGAAACCTGCCTCCATCCAAGTGTACTGAAATTATGCATGATCAGGAAACAAGCTGCCACTGTTAGCTCTTCCCATCTCTGCGGCTATACATAGTGCAAATCGAAATGTAACAAGGGTCGAAAAACTGTTCATTTTTTGAGAGAGCTCCTACTATCCATTACTGTAACTGCCCCAAGGACAAGATCAAACTCAGTGTATATGTTCTTGAGGGTTCAAAGTTCATCATAAATAATACTGACTAAAATGAACATAGGTCATCTTTTTTGGGCCGAACCACTATAAATCTTTGTCTCATTCATTTATTATCGCATTTATTCCTCTTTTCTTTGGCTCACTATTTATCATTGAGTTATGCTTTGAGATTTTACACACAAACAACTCTTCATTTATTGCTCTGTGTAAGTTGACGAAAAAACGAGTCAACATTTTGGTGCTTTCATAAGAGTGTGAGTCTCAGAGTGTGATCTTCTCACCTACCACCCAAGGCGGCCCACCTTCTCGCTAGTCATGGCACCTAGGCATGGTCTAGCAAAAGAAAATGGCCATGCGACCCCACCAAATTCTCCTTCTCCTCCGCAGAACGTTGAGGATGACCCTCGTGAGAACCTGGATGAAGGCAATGGCGACCACATCCCCCAACAGCCTAAGGCGGCCCTCGATGACATCGATGTTAGGATTAATTCCATAAAAGCATGTAAAGACATTTTGTTGGTTTTAAATAAAAGTACAATTTTATTATATTTGAATGTTATAATTATTATTTGAATTAATTATACAATAATATCAAGAAAATTCCCTAGTCATTCATGAGATTATGGTCTTGTATTAGTACGAGAGAATTAAGATCATATATAATGAATAAAATAGTCAGTAACATATTAAAGTAAGGAATCTTTAATGAATGGTTACTGGTACGGTTTGCTAAGCATACAAGATGCAGGTAATCTAGATTTATATTACTAATGTGGATAGACATCTTTGTAAAGGTGTTGTATATAATAAAGATTATATATAACAGGACCAATGAGAATTAATTATTTTTATAAACTTGTCGTTTGACGTAAAGATTTAATTCTTGTCATAATAGATGATCATTTGTAGATCAATCTAAATCCTGAGTATTCATGAACTCTTGTTTATGTTTATTGGATCTTTTGATTCACTCGTTAAGGTCTCTTAGAATAATGAGGCTAATGACTTTTATTTTGGAGATTCAATGGGCCTGTTTGGCATAGCTTTTACTTTTAGACATAAGAATAAGAGAAGTAAAAGTTTGAGCTTTCTAATTCCTATTTGGATTTATATTTTGAAAGAGCTTTTTTCTTTGTTGAAGAGTTTTTCAGAGTGTTTGGTATATACTGCATAAAAGCACTGATAAAATAAATATCAAATTTAACCATAAATATATGTTTATAATAATAATAATATATGTTATGTCTGAACTCATTTGAAAATTAATCGTTCTTTTGAAGAAGAAAAAATCTAATTGCATATATATATATGAATTAATAAATAAAAAATCATAAGAATCTAAACGTAATTAATAAAAAATATAAAATTTTAAATTAAATATTCAAATATAAAAATTTAAATGTAGTTAGAGAAATAAATTCTATATATAAAACAATAATAAGAAAAATAAAAATTAAAAAAAATCGTACGTAGATTTTTTTAGAAAAAATAGATAGAATACTTTTTAAGAAAAAAGAAATCGCATTATATAATTGTTATCTTCACAATTTAGGATAAAGATGTAATTTATTTTTTTTGTTTTATAAAAAATAGGGGTAAAATAGGTATTATGAAAGATTCATTAAAACAAGAAAATAGTTTCCCGTGTTTTTTTAGAAGTCCTTCCTGAAAAAGCTGGTGAGTCACTGCTTCTCTTAAAAGCTCTTCTAAATTCAAAAAGCTCTTTCTATATTTCATCCAAATACACCTAAAAGTAACTTTAAGACTTCAAAAGCTCTTCCAAAGCCATGCCAAACAGGGCTAATATCATGGATGGATGGGAACATGAATTACAATATTGGAATCCATGCTTTCCTAACAGATCGAATATTGGTTCCCTTAAGGGTTGATTCTGGAACTGAATAGTTATTGAGCTCAAATCTATAATTAGATTATAGATTAATTATTCGCTAGTGAATTAATGGTACTTAAGGATCAAGAGGAAATTAGAAGGGTAAAATGGTAATTTTGACTAGCTCTAATTAACGAACCGATAATGGAGGACAGAACTACATATATTGATTATATCAATGGACTACTAGAGAAAACTCTATAAATATAATTCTATAAATACTTAGAGTGCAATTCTATATTCAGAGTGGAGTAATCATGGAATTAATAAATAAGATTATTAGATTAAAGAGTTTAATTAATAATATCGTTTATTAGAGCTTCATATTATAGGTCTATGGTCCACAGATCACCTCTGTCCTACACTGTCAAGGAATTAATTTTCCAGGGCAATGAAGTAATTATTTGATAATTATGGGTAATTGATTAATTGTGAATTAATTAATCATTTAACTATATAGTTTTTATTTTGAAAAACTATAGGTTAAAATTAATATTAATCTTGTTTGGATTAATATAAAGAGAGATAATAATAAATATCTTGTTAATAATATGATATTTATTTATTTAATTTAAAACTGATACGTTAAGATAAAGTTAATTTTGAATTAACTGATATTTATGTTGGAATAAATATCTTGTCTTAAAATTTGATTAAATAAACAAATGAGAAAATTAGGGCAACCCTAATAGGGCTGGGCGACACACACTGTACAATATAGTGTGTGGCGCTTAGCATCAAGTATATTTATCCCTTGGATTTGAATTTTAAATTTCAAATAAATTTGTTTTATCAGTTTTTTAATATTTCTTTTTAAATATGATTTAAATAGACAATTAAATGAAAATATCTAATCAGTTTTAATTTGAATTATATTTTAATTAAATAAAGATGATTTAATTAGATTAAATATCTTTATAAATCTAATATACGTGATATTCAAAAAAGGTGAATAATCAGACTCTCTCTCTAAAAAGCGATAGTTTTCTCTAAACTTGAAAATTATTCTAAACCTTCTCTTTGTCAAAAAATCTCTAGATCTCATGTGTTTGGTACATCTAGGGAGTCACATAAATCTACATTTTGAATCCTACGTGCCCACACATGTCCTTGTGTGTTTGAGGATTGGTTTGGAAGATCAGGGTGTGAGATCTCATAACACTGGATAGGAAGATCGTTGATTTATACAAAAAGAGTCAATGACACTTGATAGGCTACAAGAGGTAACCCCTGATCTATTTGTATGTAATTTAATATTTATATATGTATATGATCTTGGCTGGTATTAATATTTATTAAAATAGGTCCATATATTCCACTGCGTACCTTTGATTTGATCATTTAATACCAACAATTGGTACCAGAGCAGTCTATCCATATATATATATTAAATACTGTGTGGGTGTCTTGCATTTGTTATATGTATATTGATATATATATTGAATGGATGGATATGTTTTTTGAATGTATGGTTGAATGATGGATCATTAATTATATGGTGCTAATGGGTTAGGAATTTTATAGTTTTTTTAGATCTTGTGTAAGTCATAAAGGGCGTAGGATTTTTTGTAAATTTATTTAAAAAATATGTATTTTAAAATTTGTACACAAAGAAAATTAAAGGGACCCGAGCCACCAGCCACCATGGTAACAGCCCAAGCCCCTTGGCCACAAGGCTGAGCCACACACACCAGTCGTAGGTGCCCCTGCGCGTACGCAAGCCTCATGGCTCCCTGCCCTGCGCGCGCCCCTACTGGCCCCAGTGCTGCGCGCCCATGCTTCTGCCTAGCTCATGCGCGCGCAAGTCTCTGATTCCCTACTCCTGCGCACGGGTCATGCGTGCCAAGCCCCATTTGCCCTAGCCCAATACAGCCATCCAACCCGAGCCCTAGGCTCACCGTGCTGCCGGCCCTAGGGCACCATTTTGGTGCCCAAAACCCTAATTCCTAAGTTGTTGAAAAATATCTTTTGTTTAATTAATTTTTAAATTATTTGAATTGAAAAGTTTAATTATCTTATTTTATTTTGTTAGAAAATAAAATATCTTTTAGTTGGTTAAGATATTTTAATATCTTAAGTTTAAATAATTATTTGAATTTGATTCTTTAATTATTTAAAATTTAACTAAATTAAAAAGATGAAAAAAATAGTTATTTAATTAAAAGTTAGTTTTAATTAAATAAATTAATTAGAAAATTTGTTTCTAATTAATAAGTTGGGCAAAAAAAATGTTCCTAAAGATTAGCAAGAAAGCCTAAAGGAGAGGAGGAGCATTCTTGGAGAGTCTTGAAAGTTACATAGGCTCATATTGTAATTTTATTTCTAATTTTTTCAAAGGGTTGTAAATCTTAGAAATACCCATTAGTACTCGGTTCATCATTTATTTTTTATTTATTTATTGTATTTATTTAAATAAATGTTCACTAATGTTTTGATTGATAACATGATCATGCATTAGTCAATTACATGTCATTCATGAAACCCCACGCAGTTTCTCATTAATCATGCATTTTTTAGAAACATGATTATCTAGGATTGTCCTATTTGTTTATATGAATTGTTTTTGGTGAAATCATTGCATGTAAACTACTAAGTATTAAATTAGTTAAAACTTGGTAACTCACACTGTTGACGCCGTTTTTCGTCAGCTTAGAGAAGAAGAGCAATTAAACAAAATATACCAGAGGAAACAAATAATATAGACACGATTTTTTACATGGTTCATTAATTAAAATCTTCCTAGTCCACGAGTCTATGTTATTAACTTCTTGGAATTCTCTGATAGCTTTCTGGAAGCAATTGTACAGAGTTTTTCCAATATTGGTTTTTCCCTCCTTTACAAATGAATCGTCCCACTCTATTTATAGAGTGGTTTACCGAATCTCTTCCCACAGATTTCGGGGAGTTATTCTACAAATCAATTAAAATAATGCCATTAAATTCATTAGTTACTACGTACATGGTAATATCCCATGATATTTGGGATTTAATAACAAATTACATCAGATCCCTTAAACATAGGGATTTTACAACAATAAACATGTTCACACACAGCTTGCGAGCTTGGACGCTAGATTCACATGCCTTCAAGACCGTTTACCTATTGCAAGCTCATCACCTTGATTCACCTATGTTCTCAACAAGTGATGTTGATGAGACCATCTTCTTCAAGCTTACAATACTCGAGCTCAAATCGTCTTGCCTGAGGGCAGGAAATAAATCAAGAAATTTATGCAAGTGTTGAACCATTGCCACTACGAGTTGCGAGCCTAAATTATAACCTCGGAACATCTCCGAGACTACATAGTTCCCGAGCTCACCAATCCCGACGTTGTCACATTTACTGCTCAGTGAGACTGTCTTTGACTTGCTGATCACATGACGACTGTGCTAGTCTCGAGCTTACACCTTACAAGCCTGAGTCTCGAGATCAAAATTTCCATTCTCGAAATCGAGGTGTAACACACACCATAATAAATGCAATTGTATTTATAGGCTTTTAAGATAACCAACTTTATGTACAAATTTTTTTTTTAGTAAAGTTAGATGAATGTAATTAGTAATTATTTAGATCACATTAATTATAGAAACAGACTCTTTTATAATTATGATTTTTGGAATTAATTACATTCATAGGGTTATTGATAAACTAGTAATTAATTTGGAATTAATTGATTAGTTTAGTAAAACACATTTAATCTAAAATAGTAAGTGGGAGAAGTTAATCATCTCAATGTGACCTATGGTCTCCATTATTAGTACAACACCGTGAGATATGAATAGGGCCTCGAGGCAGCTTTGTTTCCATCCCCCTAAGGAAGGTTTCTAGACATATCAATATCATGGTTGGCTTCTTACGAAGATAGGAGGAAGTGATGTATTTTAGGCTTGACCGACCCTAAGGCGACACTCTCTAAGTTAAGTCATGAAATCTGAAATAATGGGTTACACTTACAAATATATAATTAAGCTTTTGCAGTGGATAATTACATCTTAACCAAACCAGCGGTACTTTATATTTAAAAGAGAAAATAAAGAGTTATTTTAAGTTCTAAATTATAAAGATAAGATTGTCTTATAAGCTATTTGAATTTAACTTGACCGACCCTAAGGCGACACTTTATTTGTTGGGTGGTTTTATCGTGGAAAAGTAAGTGTTAGTTTATGTGTTTTAATTGTTGCATTCATGCATCATGTTTACTTTCCAAAACATTGATATTTTTGCAAATGATAATATTATTGTTTTTTATTTATTTCAGTAATGTCGAATGGTGACAATCCAATAACCGCTTTACTATCACTTGAAAAATTTAATGGGATAATTTTATAAGATGGAAATCAAATCTAAATCTTATGTTAATCTGTGAGAACCACAAATTTGTCCTGACTGAGGAATGTCCTGAAGAGCCCACTGCCACTGCCCCAAAGAATGTTTAGGACAAGTATGATGCCTGGATTCAATCTAATAATAAGGCAAAGTGTTACATGCTTGTGATCATGAATGATGTTCTGAGAACAAAGCATAAAACCATGGAAACTGCGTTGATATAATGGATTCTCTACAGGCCATGTTTGGGCAGCAATTTGATCAAAGTAGACAAGAGGCTACTAGAACCTACATGACTACTAAGATGAAGAAAGGTGTTTCTATACGTGAACATGTTTAACACATGATTAATGTGATGCATGAAGCAGAAATACATGGAGCCATCATTGATGAGCGTACACAAGTAAGCATCATACTGGAATCGCTCACTCCTGCCTTTTCTGTGTTCACCACCAACTATATATGAATAAGTTGGAATTCAACATGGCCTAGCTGTTGAATGAACTGGAGACATTTGAGTCTCTTAACAAATCCATTACAAAAGAGACTGAAGAAAATGTGGAAGAGGAGAAACCTTCAAACTCTGAGGAGAAATCCAAGAAGAGAAAGAAGAACATAAATAAGGACAAAGGAAAGGGCAAAAAGTCCAATAAAGGGAAGAAGGCACCAAAATCCAAGGAGAACAAAATTGACAACAACTCCAAGAAGAAGGAACCAAAAGGAAAATGTTTCCAATGTGGAGTTGAAGGTCACTGGAAGAGAAACTGCAAGAAGTGTCTCTCTGAGCTGAAAAAGAAAGGTAAATATGATTTACTTGTACTTGAAGCTTGTGTAATGGAAGATGATATGAAATCCTGTGTTTTAGATTCAGGAGCCACTAACCATGTTTGTTCTTCCATGCAGATATTTGAGTCATCAAGGGAGTTGGCAGATGGCGAGGTGATTATGTGAGTTGGAAGTGGAACGCTCATTTCAGCAAGAGCAAAGGGAACAGTCCGTTTAAATTTTGGGAAAAATTATTTAGTTTTGAACAATGTTTATTTTATTCCTGGATTTTCTAGAAACTTAGTTGTAACGCCCTGGATAACCAAGACCGTTACACTGTGTATTTGAAATAGTGCAAGACTTGGTAATCAAGTCATTTTAACAAAAGTGTGATCCTAAACGGTTAATTTTCATTAAAATGGATGTTTAATACATGGGATCCCAAAAACAGGATATAAGTGATGATTTATAATCTCCAAAAGATAATACAACCAAAAGCCATTCTAATGGAAAAATAGAAGTTTTAGGGCTCTGTCCCTGTACTTTCCCTCGGCCGTGGCGGACGAGCAGCTAGCTATGTACACTTCACCCCCAGAGCTCTAAAACTCATGGTTGCTTCTGCTTCCCCTTGCCTTTACCTGCACCACGTAGCACCCGTGAGCCAAGGCACAACAAGAAAACCACAAATAACAAACACAAATAGCATCAATGGAATTCAATCGGTTTAATTATATAACAAAGTACGAGCATTAAACTAACCAATGGTAAACATATAATTTCAAGTTCATATCTTAGCCAGTTACGCAAGTGTTCAGGATTGGTACGCTTAGACCAAGCCCTGTGTTTATCTAGATGACCCCGGCTCACTTAGGCCGAGTTGCATTCAGTACGCTTATCATCAGCCTCAGCACCCTTAGGCCGTTCATTCTCACATATCATAACAACCGTACAATAACATAGTACACATATTCAAATATTGGGAACCTCAGTCCCATTTACAACCACAAAGGTGTAATTTTCTTACCTTGAATTCTCGAACGAAGAATTAAGAACGATCCCGAGCACGATCCTTAGTCCTAAGCCTTAGCGATGTACCTAGTCACACTGTCAATGGGTGATCATTAATTCATAACCCAAATAAATGTTTAGGGAACAATAACTAGCCTCCGGGACCTCGAAGTCTATTGAACTGGGTAGTAGAAATCATCTCGAGCGCTTAGGTTTGAACCTCTAAGCCTTTCCAAGCCTAAAAACTAACCTAGGCCAAAGTTCCCTAGGCAGGTCGCGACCCAGCCCTGAGGGTCGCGACGCGCCCCAACTCAGAGGCGTGGCCCCATGCTTTTGGGGGGAGGCGAGCCGCGACTTTCCCCCTAGGTCCGCGGTGCACCCTAAAGATAGAGAGCCCTCCCAGGGCATTCTGGGCATGCAGGCTGCAGCGCCCATGAGCTAGGTCGCGGTGCGCCCCTGCGTACCCAGAATTTCCTGGGTTTTCTTTGCAATTTACCCAGCCATAACCTCAACAAATTCTTCTAGAGACACTCCCAATCCATACTAAACTTAGACTCAAGCCTAGAAAGCTTACTCCTTTAACCTAAGCATCATGTTCAATCCACAAACAATTTCTTACTCCCATCTATCACCCAAAAATCAGACCCTACAATTAGTTTCATGCAAGCTCCAAGTCCCAATATCATTTCAACAAAACTTAGTAATCAAAAATTGAATTTTACCTGAATTTCTAGTCTAAACTCCTCAGGAACCTTTGTTAGCCTTTCACTTTGTTTTTCCCTAGCTTGAACCAACCCAGAACCCAACTTAGTCTTGAATTTCCTTTCAGCTTGCTCAAAGTCTCAACACAAAAGGGAGAGGGAGAGAAAATCGTGAGTGAGAGGGGGTGAGAGAGAGTTGAGAGTCTTCCACTACATTCTGGTCATTCCTTAGAATTTTACTGAGTATATAACTTAATTAGAAAAGACCAAATTGTCCTTTATTATTAACCCAACCCTCCAATTACCTCTAAGGGCAAAATGGTCATTTCCCCCCGGTTCCCACTAATTCCTCAAGTGTTCCTACTATTAACCAATTAATCCCTTCGTGTCCAATTAATTACCAAATACTTGTTCATTATCTAATAAATCCCAAAATATTCTCTGAATTCCCAAAATACCCCCAAGCTCCCCCCGAGCCGGGTATTTAAACCCCGTTGTGACTATTTCACTAATCCACTCACTAGGACTATCTCGAGCCATATACTACAAATATATCCACATAATAATATGGTTTTAACCATTTATCACATATAATTACATTTATGCCCTCAGCGGGCCAAAATTACAGATATGCCCTTATGAACGGTAAAGGGCCCACATGCATATTTAATACTCATATACATGCACATAATCATATAAATCATGCATGCCACATAATCACGCATTTAACCAATTAAACATACATATATCCAATTATGTCCTCCCGGCACGCTAATCAGGGCATTAAGCCCTATTAGCAAATTTTGGGTCGTTACAACTATTCCTTCCTACTGAGAATTTCATCCTCGAAATTTACCTGAATAACTCGGAATACTGATCCCGCATAGCTGACTCAAGCTCCCAGGTCGCTTCCTCAACCTTGTTATTCCTCCACAATATTTTGACTAGAGGAATCGTCTTGTTCCGTAGAACCTTGTCTTTCCTGCCTAGGACCTGAACCGGTCGCTCCTCATATGAAAAATCTGTTTGTAACTCTAAATCCTCATACCTCAACACATGAGTCGCATCTAAAACATATTTCTGAAGCATAGAAATGTGGAATACATCATGAACTCCTAATAATAACGGTGGCAGTGCCAATCTGTAGGCCACTAGCCTGATCTCTCCAGGACCTCAAAAGGTCCTATGAATCTAGGGCTCAGCTTGCCCTTTTTCCCAAACCTTCTCACCCTTAACAGTGGTGACACTCGTAAAAATATGTAGTCCCCTACCTGGAACTCCATATCCCTACGCTTAGGATCAGCATAGCTTTTCTGTCTGTTTTGCGAAGCGAGCATTCGAGCTTGGATCTTCTCAATAGCTTCATTAGTCTTCTGAACCAACTCCAGTCCCAAATACTTCCTCTCACCCATCTCATCCCAATGAAGGGGTGATCTACATCTCCTTCCATACAACATCTCGTATGGAGCTACTCCAATAGTTGATTGATATTTGTTGTTGTATGAAAATTCAATCAACGGAAGGTACTTACTCCAAGACCCCTCAAAGTCTAATACACACGCTCTAAGCATGTCTTCAAATACCTGAATCCTCCTCTCAGATTGTCCATCTATTTGAGGGTGAAAGGTTGTACTGAACTTCAGTTGAGTCCCCATAGCCTTCTGCAAACAACCCCAAAACTTGGAGGTAAATATGGGATCCCGATCTGATATTATAGATTTTAGGAACCCCATGGAGACGTACAACTTTGCGTACTGATCCACAGTATAGATCGTTCTCACTGGTGGAAAGTGAGCTGACTTGGTGTATCTGTCTACAATCACCCACACCGAGTCATGTAACCCCACTGTCTTGGGCAAACCTCCCACAAAATCCATTGTGATATCTTCCCACTTCAACTCGGGAATATCCAGAGGCTGAAGCAACCCCGCTGGTCACTGATGCTCAGCCTTCACCTGCTGACAAGTTAAACACTTGGCCACATACTCCACTACGTCCTTCTTCATCCCAGGCCACCAATATAAAGTCCGTAGATCTTGATACATCTTCGTGGTGCCTGGATGGAGTGAGTATGGTGTAGTGTGGGATTCATCAAGTATCTCTCATCTAATACCCACATCTGTCGGGACACAAATTTGATCCTTATACCGTAATAAACCAGTCTCTGAAATGGAAGAGTCCTTAGCCACTCCAACTAGGACATTCCCTCTAACCTCCTGCAACTATGCATCATTCATCTGACCCTCTCTTATCCTCTCTAGAAGGGTCGATTGTAAGGTGATATTGGCCAACCGACCCACAACCAGCATTATCCTTGCTCTACCAATCTTCTCTGCCAATTCCTTTGATAACTGTGTAGAGCTAAATAACTGTCCCGGGCCCCTCTGGCTCAACGCATCTGCCACTACATTAGCTTTCCCTAGGTGGTAAAGGATATCACAATCATAGTCTTTTACCAACTTCAGCCAACGTCTCTGCCTCATATCCAAGTCCTTCTGGGTGAAGCAATACTTCAAGCTCTTATGATCGGAGTATATCTTGTATTTTTCCCCATATAAGTATTGTCGCCAAACCTTTAATGTGAATACCACCACTGCCAATTCCAGATCATGAGTAGGGTACTGCTGCTCATACTCCTTCAGCTGTCGTGACGCATAAGCAATAACCTTCTCATTATGCATCAACATGCATCCCTATCCCAATCTCGATGCATCACAGTATACTACAAACTTTCCTCCCTCTGAAGGAAGACTCAACACAGGAGCAGTAATCAGTCGTCGCTCAGACCTATCTCTGACCAGACAAATTTTAGATTCTTCCGTGTCAATTTTGTCATCAGTGCGACAATCTTCGAAAATCCTTCTACGAACCGTCTGTAATATCCTGCTAACCCAAGGAAGATCCTAGTCTTCCGAGGCATTCTTTGGCCTTGGCCAATCTCTCACTGCCTCCACCTTAGCAGGATCTACCTTAATCTCATCCTCACCAACAATGTGTCCAAGGAATGTCACTTCCGGTAGCCAAAACTCGCACTTCTTAAACTTGGCATACAACTGAGTCTCTCAATCTTTGCAATACATGTCGAAGATGTTGTTCATTCTCTACCTCTAAACTGGATTAAACCAAGATGTCGTCGATGAAGACAATCACAAACTGGTCCAAGAAGTCCTTGAACACCATGTTCATCAGATCCATGAATGTTCTTGGGGCATTGGTCAGACCAAACGACATGTCCAGGAACTCATAATGCCCATACCTCGTTCGGAAGGTCGTCTTCGAAATATCCTCGTCCTTGATCCTCAGCTGGTGATAACCAGATCGAAGATCAATCTTTGAGAACACCATCTTTCCCTGTCGCTGATCAAACAGGTCATCGATCCTTGGTAAGGGGTATTTTTTCTTGATGGTCAACTCGTTCAACTCCCTGTAGTCTATACACATTCTCAGAGTCCCATCATTCTTCTTCACAAACAAAACCAGAGCACCCCATGGTGAGAAGCTAGGTTTGATAAACCCCAAATCAAGAAGCTCTTACAATTGTATCTTCAACTCTTTCAGTTCCGCCAGACATGTAACACGATTTTATATTGTCAATAAAAGTAGTAGAAATCAGTTAGTTTGACAACCGTGTTTCTTGCTTGTTTTATTACATGATTATTGAAATAATACAAACTTTTATAAAATCTCGAACATATGGATAGTTACAATTATAGTGACTAGATCACAATAGATTTTAATTGTAATTATATGTTCAAAAGAACAAGTCCTAAGATTAGATCAGTGCATTGGATTTTCACTGATTAGGCAATCTACGATATGATCTACTTACACATTCAGGGTGTGATGTCTTGTTCAAGGCATTAACCAAGTAGATAAGATCGAATGTTTTTGGTTACATTGGACTAGGACCGATATTGATTATTGATTGATAAATAAGTATCGTTGTTATCGAATCTAATCAATGTCACAACGTTGACCATAGGTTAAGTCGATCTTAATTATGAGTGATAATATTCTACTAATTATATTATTTAAATCTTTTGACTTGTTCGTTACCAGCTTACCCTACGGTCTAGCCCATACTTACATCTTGGAGATTTAGTAGTGTAATTGAGTGGGAGTATTATTCATAGATATGAAATCTATAACTTCTGTATGAGAAGTGAAAAGATGATTTCCTTAATTGCTTTGTGAAAAGGTTAAATGATTGAGATCTCATTTCTGTGATTAAGTTCATGGAAATATCATTTATAAGGAGCTTAGTGGGAGTTAAGGATAAAATACTGATGAGGGGTAAAATGGTAATTTGCACCCATCTCGTTAGTAAGTCATCGATAGAGGATTGACTGGTTGTAATGGTTATAACAATGGATATCGTATTTTTGGTTTGGAAAATACGTTCAATGAATTCAAGAGTTCAAATCTGAGTCTATAGTGGAGTCAAAAGGAATTAATGAGGTAGTGAAATAATTCGTAAATAAATTCACGATAACTTATTGGAGCTTGATTTCATGGATCCGTGGTCCCCGCATAACCTTTGAGTAAATCATCTAGAATGTCTCAATTAATTGATTTAATTATCAATTAGGATTTTTAAAGTTGACTAGGTCAATTTTAGAAAATTTACAAAGATATGAGATTTAGAGAATAAAAGAGAATTTTTGGGTAAATTTATTAATATTGATAAATTGGTGTCAATATAAATAAATAATATTAAATCAAGTTTCAAATTATAATTAGTTAATTTGAATAAGGATTTAATTAATAAATAAATAAATAAAAGATTTTGAATTTAGGCCCAATTGAGATTTAAATTCAAAACAAAGAGATTGGACCCAAGTCCATTTATGGCAGCCCAAGGCTTTTATTTTTTGTTTATTGTTTTTAATTAATTTAAATTTAAATAAAGCCCATTAAGTTGCCTATATAAAGAATATGATATCTAGGGTTTTCATCAAGAAGTGAATTTTAGTTGATTGGTAAGTGAAAACCTATACACTCTAATCCTTTCTTAGCCACTATCTCTTCTTCTCTTCTAGATCTCTTTCTCATGTGTTGAGAATCAGCCCACACTAGTTCTAGGTTGATCAAAGGCTTGGTGAGGAAGACTATGTTGCTGATCTAGTTCAATCTCTTGATAATACTCTACTACAGAAAGGAATCAAGGGTTAGAGAGATTGAAGGAAGGAGTTGTTCCAGTTCCGTTGCGTATTCGTAAGTTTTTTAATCTTTGTGTTTATGTTAATTTACGAATCTGATTTTCATATGTATGTCATGTTATTCTATGTTTCAATTATGTGTTAGGAAAAATAATAGAAAGCATGCATCTAGATTTAAATTCCAAGATCCTACAGTGATCATACTCATCCACTGCTCAGCCTTCAGTGGATGTGGTCCTCCCTCAAAGGTTGGAGGATGTTGTCTCCTGAACCACTCATAAAGTGGCTCCCACCTATTCCCATCCTCAGGTGGCTATACAACAGGTGCTAGAGTAGGTGGCATAATAGGTGCAGCACTCCCTGACGGAGTCTGTTGTCTCAAGAGATGGATATGCTCTTCTTAACTCTGTAATCGGGCTTGCATATCAGCAAGTATCTGCCGCCAGTTTTCAAGGACTGGTGGAGGGTTCTAGCCTTGTTCATCATCTCTAGCCGTGACCCCTATGTTGGCTAGTCATATTGATCGCCTTGGACGCATAGCTATCCAAGTTTATCTGCAATCAACGACTCGACAGTCAGGCAATGATGACAGGTTAACAATCTTTCCATTGTCCATCATTGAAACTCAACCAGAAATATGCAATCAAGATGCAAACAAGCATTTAAACATTCATTCACATGCAGCAAAAATGCTAATAAGCATGCCTCATCGTAATCACACAGCAGTCAAGGGCCAGGCCCTATCAGTATCTCATGCTCCCTATCAATCATGCAACAAAGCATTTACATTTCATTCAAACATTGAAACATGTAATCACATATATACAATTACCAAACCCTGAGTCGAGCTTGTGTTTAGCGGCAAGTGTAAATGCCCAACCAGTCTTTAGGAACCCTTAAACCTAGACGGCTCTGATACCAAGTTGTAACGCCCTGGATAACCAAGACCGTTACACTGTGTATTTGAAATAATGCAAGACTTGTTAATCAAGTCATTTTAACAAAAATGTGATCCTAAGGTTAATCATCAGGTTAGGATTAACATATTTTGATCATAAACGGTTAATTTTCATTAAAACGGATGTTTAATACCTGGGATCCTAAAAACAGGGTATAAGTGATAATTTACAATCTCCAAAAGATAATACAACCAAAATCCATTCTAATGGAAAAACACAAGTTTTAGGGCTCTCTCCCTGTACTTTCCCTCGACCGTGGCGGACGAGCGAATGAATATGTACACTTCACCCCCAGAGCTCTCCAACTCATTGTTGGTTCAGCTTCCCCTTGCCTTTACCTACACCACGTAGCGCCTGTGAGCCAAGGCCCAACAAGAAAACCATAAACAACAAACACATATAGCATCAATGGAATTCAATCAGTTTAATTATATAACAGAGTACGAGCATTAAACTAACCAATGGTAAACATATAATTTCAAGTTCATATATTAGCCAGTTATTCAAGTGTTCTGGGTTAGTACACTTAGACCAACACCTCTGTTTATCTAGCTGACCCCGGTTCACTTAAACCGAGCTGCGTTCAGTACGCTTATCATCAGCCCCAGCACCCTTAGGTCATTCATTCTCATATATCATAACCATCATGCAATCACATAGTACACATATTCAAATATTGGGAACCTCAGTCCCCTTTACAACCATAAGGGTGTTGTTTTCTTACCTCGAATTCTTGAGTGAAGAATTAAGAACGGTCCCGAGCACAATCCTCAGTCTTGAGCCTTAGCGATATACCTAGTCACAGTGTCAATGGGTGATCATCAATTCATAACCCAAATAAATGTTTAGGAAACACTAACTAGCCTCCGAGACCTCAAATTCTACTTTACCGAGTAGTAGAAATCGTACCAAGCGCTTAGGTTCAAACCCCTAAGCCTTCCCAAGCCTAAAATCTAACCTATACCAAAGTTCCCTAGGTGGGCCGCGACCTGGCCCTGAGGGTCGCGGCGCACCCCAAGTCAGAGGCGTGGAGGGAGGTGGGTCGCGACTTGCCCCCCTAGGGCCGCGGCGTACCCTAAAGGCAGAGAGCCCTCCCAGGGCACTCTGGGCATGCGAGCTGCAGCGCCCATGAGTTGGGTCACAGTGCGCCCCCGCATACCCAGAATTTCCTGGGTTTTCTCAGCAACCTACCCAACCATAACCTCAAAAAATCCTTCTAGTCACACTCCCAATCCATACCAAACTTAGACTCAAGCCTAGGAAGCTTACTCCTATAACCTAAGCATCATGTTCAATCCACAAACAATTTCCTACTCCCCTCTAACACCCAGAAATCAGACCCTACAATTAGTTTCATGCAAGATCTAAGTCCCAATATCATTTCAACAAAACTCAGTAATCAAAGATTGAATTTTACCTGAATTGCTAGTCTAAACTCCTCAGGAACCTTTGCCAGCCTTTCACTTTTTTTTTCCCTAGCTTGAACAAGCCCAAACCCCAGCTTAGTCTTGAATTTCCCTTCAGCTTGCTCAAAGTCTCAACACAAGAGGGAGAGGGAGAGAAAATCGTGAGTGAAAGGGGGTGAGAGAGAGTTGAGAGTCTTCCACTACATTCTGGTTATTCCTTAGAATTTTACTGAGTATATAACTTAATTAGAAAAGACCAAATTGTCGTTTTTTATTAGCTCAGCCCTCAAATTACCTCTAAGGGTTGGATGGTCATTTCCCCACGGTTCCCGCTAATTCCTCAAGTGTTCCTACTATTAACCAATTAATCTTGTCGTGTATAATTAATTACCAAATACTTATTCATTATCTAATAAATTCCAAAATATTCTCTAAATTCCCAAAATACCCCAGGCTCCCCCCCCCCCCCAGCCGGGTATTTAAACCCCATTGTGACTATTTTGCTAATCCGCTCACTAGGACCGTCTCGAGCCATATACTGCAAATATATCCACATAATAATGTGGTCTCAACCATTTATCACATATAATTACATTTATGCCATCAACGGGCTAAAATTACAAATAAGCCCTTATGAACGGTAAAGGGCCCACATGCATATTTATTACTCATAAACATGCACATAATATATTCACATAATCATATAAATCATGCATGCTACATAATAACGCATTTAACTAATTAAACGTACATATATCCAACCATGCATTCCTGGCACACTAATCAGGGCACTAAGCCCTATTAGCAAATTTTGGGTCATTACATTAGTTTCTTTATCTATGTTGCATGAACATTTTTTTTATATTTCTTTTAGTAATAATGCGATTGTTTTTTCAAAGAATGGTTTCAAAATGTGTCAAGCACAACATAATAATGAACTGTATATGCTCAAACCAAATGAACAAACGCTCAATAATTCAGAATTATTTAAAGTGGCAAAATCGCAAGGTAACATAAGACAAAAAATTTCAAACGAGGATGACACATATCTTTGGCATCTTAGACTTGGTCATATAGGTCTAGATAGGATAAACCAGTTAACAAAAGATGGACCTTTGGGAGAACTAAGAATCGGAACTCTTCCGGTTTGTGAATCTTGTCTAGAAGGAAAAATGACCAAACGTCATTTCTCAGCGAAAGGCAATAGAGCCAAAGAACCTTTGGAACTTGTACACAGTGATGTATGTGGTCCAATTAATGTACAAGCAAGAGGTGGGTATGAGTATGTTGTCACTTTTATTAACGCTTACTCAAGATATGGTCATAATTACCTAATGCTAAGGAAATGTGAAACCTTTGATAAGTTTCAAGAATTCAAAGCTAAGGCTAAAAAGCAGTTAGGTAAGACTCTAAAGACACTTTGATCTGATCAAGGTGGAGAATATTTGGATTTAGAATTCAAAGATTGCATGCTGGAGCATGGTATTCTATCCCAACTCACAGCACTAGGAACGCCACAGCAAAATGGTGTTTCTGAAAGAAGAAATAGAACCTTGTTGGACATGGTCGAGTCTATGTTAAGCTACTATTCACTTCCTCTCTCATTCAAGGGATATGCACTTCAAACGGCAACGTACATTTTGAATGTAGTTCCATCTAAGACCATTAGCGAAATGCCACTAGAACTGTGGAATGGAAACAAACCTAGTTTGCACCATTTCTGCATTTGGGGTTGTCCTGCTCATGTTCTTAGACCTAAATCACTCAAACTTGACTTAAGGCTGGAAGTGTGCATTTTTTTTGGCTATGCTCCAAAAACAATAGGTGGTTATTTCTAAAGTTCGAAGGATCGAAAGGTATTTGTTTCCACAAATATGACCTTCCTTGAACATGACTATATGAATAACTATAAACCTCGAAGCAAGGTAGTATTGGAGGAACTCACAACTGATAAGATTCAATCACAATTATCTTCATCATTAAATGATAAACGACAAACCGAGGAAACCATGATTCCTGAAAATAGAAACCCCAGTGCAACGCGTAGTGGGAGGATTGTGAGACAACCTGTTCGATATGAACATAAGGCACATGTCCTTGTTTCTGATACAGACAAGGATGGTCCATTAACCTTTAAAGAGGCAATGGATAATCTTGAAAATGAGAAATGTTAAGAAGCCATGAAACAAGAAGTGGAATTGATGTATTTCAATTCTGTCTGGGAACTTGTGGATCCACGTGAAGATGTCAAGCCCACAGGGTGTAAATGAATATACAAGAAGAAAAGAGGTGTAGATGGGAAAGTAGAGACTTTCAAAGTGATGCTTGTAGCCAAAGGTTACACTCAGAGAGTAGGTGTTGATTATGAAGAAACATTTTCTCCTGTGGCCATGCTCAAATCCATTTGTATCCTCTTATCCGTAGCGACTGCCAATGATTATGAGATATGGCAAATGGTCGTCTAGACAACATTTCTGAATGGCTATCTTGATGAAAGTATCTATATGGTACAACCAGAAGGGTTCATAAAGAAAGGGGAAGATCAAAAGGTGTGCAAGTTGCTAAAATCTATTTATGGATTAAAGCAAGCATCTAGATCTTGGAATATCACTTTTGATGAAACAATTAAAACATATGGCTTCAAACAGAATGTTGACGAAGCATGTGTGTATAAATACATCAAAGGAAAAGTGGTGGTTTTCTTAGTTATTTACGTTGATGACATTTTGCTCATTGGGAACAATGTAGAGACATTGTCAAACCTAAAGAAGTGGTTAGCTGAAAAGTTCCAAATGAAAGATTTGGGTGAGGCAGGGTATGTTATGGGAATCCAAATCCTAAGGGATAGGAAGAACAAGCTCTTGGTACTTTCTCAGGCTAATTATATAGATAAGGTGCTTGAAAGATTCTCTATGGAGAATTCCAAGAAAGGTCAATTACTGACTAGACATGGAATTTCTCTCTCCAAGGAACAATGTCCCAAGACACCTCAGGAGGAAGAGGATATGAGAAAGTATCCCTATCACTAGGCCCGACATATGTTATGGAGTTGGGATTGTACGTCGTTATCAATCGAATCCTGGTTTGGAACACTAGATTGCAGTAAAGCACATTCTCAAGTATCTTAGGAGAATGAGAGACTATATGCTGGTATATTGAGGTGGTGAGCTAAACCCTATTGGATACACTAATTCTGATTTTTAGTCAGACAAAGACAGTCGAAAATCAACATTTGGGTCAGTGTTCACTCTTGGTGGAGGAGTTGTTGTCTGGAGAAGTATTAAGCAATCCAGCATAGCATATTCAACCATGGAAGCCAAATACATAGTTTCTTGTGAAGCATCTAAAGTGATGTATATAATATAGATTATATATGACAGGACGAATGAGAATTAATTATCTTTATAAACTTTTTGTTTGACGTAAAGATTTAATTCTTGTTATAATAGATGATCATTTGTAGATCAGTCTAAATTCTGAGTATTCATGAACTCATGTTTATGTTTGTTGGATCTTTTGATTCACTCGTTAAGGTCTCTTAGAATAATAAGGCTAATGAATTTTATTTTGGAGATTCAATATCATGGATGGCTAGGAACATGAATTACAATATTGGAATCCATGATTTCCTAACATATCGAATATTGGTTCCCTTTAGGGTTGATTCTGGAACTAAATAGTTATTGAGCTCAAATCTATAATTAGATTATAGATAAATTATTCGATGATGAATTAATGGTACTTAAGGATCAAGAGGCAATTAGAAGGGTAAAACGGTAATTTTGACCAGCTCTAATTAACGAACCAATAATGGAGAACAGAACTACATATATTGATTATATCAATGGACTACTAGAGAAAAGTCTGTAAATATAATTCTATAAATACTTAGAGTGCAATTCCATATTTATGGTGGAGTAATCATGGAATTAATAAATAAGATTATTAGATTAAAGAGTTTAATTAATAATCTGGTTTATTGGAGCTTCGTATTATAAGTCCATGGTCCCCAAATCACCTCTATCCTACACTGTTAAGGGTAAGGATGTCAAAAGAAAGATTTGTTATGAGAAAAGACTAAATTGCAAAGGAATTAATTTTCCAGGGCCAGAAAATAATTATTTGATAATTATGGGTAATTGATTAATTGTGAATTAATTAATTATTTAACTATATAGTTTTTATTTTGAAAAACTATAATTTAAACTTAATATTAATCTTGTTTGGATTAATATAAAGAGAGATAATAATAAATATCTTATTTATAATATGATATTTATTTATTTATTTTAAAACTAATATGTTAAGATAAAGTTAATTTTGAATTAACTGATATTTATGTTGGAATAAATATCTTGTCTTAAAAGTTGATTAGAAAAAAAAATGAGAAAATTAAGGCAACCCTAATTGGGCTAGGCGACACACATTGTACAGTACAGTGTGTGGCGCCTAGCATCAGGTATTTTTATCCCTTGGATTTGAATTTTGAATTTCAAATGAATTTGTTTAATCAATTTTTTAATTATTCTTTTTAAATATGATTTAAACAGATAATTAAATGAAAACATCTAATCAGTTTTAATTTGAATTGTATTTTAATAAAATAAAGATTATTTAATTATATTAAATATATTTATAAATGTGATATACGTGATATTCAAAAAAGATGAATAATGAGGCTCTCTCTCTAAAAAGTGATAGTTTTTTCTAAACTTGAAAACTATTCTAAACCTTTTCTCTGTCAAAAACTCTCTAGATCTCATGTATTGAGTACATCTAGGGAGTCACATAAATCAACATTTTGAATCCTACGTCCCCACACACGTCCTTGTGTGTTTGAGGATTGATCTAGAAGATCAAGGTGTGAGATCTCAGAACACTGGATAGGAAGATCGTTGATTTATTAAAAAGACTCAAGGACACTTGATAGGCTACAAGAGGTAATCCGTGATCTATTTGTATGTGATTTAATATTGTGTATATGATCATAGCTGGTGTTAGTATTTATTAAAATGGGTCCTTATATTCCCCTGCGTACATTTGATTTGATCATTTAATACCAACAGTCACCACCCTGATAGAAGAGATGGCACGGTTGCTCGCCATGAATGTCGTTGCGGTAGCCGAGACGGCTACCCAGCGACGGGACATGTAGCATCTCCAGAGAGAGGCAACTCTCACCTTTGAAACGGCAGTATGCATGGCTGTGAGGCGTTGCCAAGCTCCTTCAGGGAAACCCCATGGATGGGATGGAAAATGGGTGGAGCGATCGAACGCTTGTCACTCCAGGATCACTGCAAATCCTGAAAGATCTCGGTCCCGGGCAGAGCGACCCCCACAACATCCAAACCAGGGAGGTCAGCGACCACCCCAGGCACGAGACCATGGAGAAGGATCGATTAGCCACTCACTTCATAGCCGACCACATAGGCGAGAAGAGGGCACCAATAGAGCCCACACTTACAGCATTTTCATGTGCCACGAAGAAAGAGTATGACCCGAGAATGAGCCTGACCTGCGCGAACACTTGAACGACTGGCGAGGTGGTGCCTAGGGTGAGAACAGTGAAAGTGTTAGGGTTGGTGCCTTAAAATCATGTGGAAAGAAATTTGTATTGATTTAAATAACAGTACATTTTTATTATATTTGAATATTATAATTATTGTTTAAATAATTTATATAAATATCAGAAAATTCCATATTCATTTATGAGGATATGATCTTATGATGTTGACGCGATTTCTCGCCAACAGTAGATTAAGAAATCTAATGGGGATATTAGTGCTAAATTGTAAACCGTAATGAAATAATAAGAACAATTTCGTACACATACAACTTTTACATGGTTCAGTGGTTAAAATCCACATAGTCCACAAGACAGTATTATTGCTTTTATCTCACAATTTCTACAGAGTTTTAGTAATACAAAAAGGTCATCCCCTTCCCTATCCATTATCCCTGATATTTATAGGGAAATTTCCTGGACAGGTTTGGGTAACAACATGAATAAATAAGGTATACATTTAATACAGATTATTCCCATTTACATTGGGATATGATTTGATAACAGAATAGAATATACTCCTGCTATCTTGGATTATAAATGATAGATATGTAATGCAGCCTGGGCTTTAATGAGCGTATAAGAAGCCTCTGAAACTCTTGGGATCCTTCAGTATGCGTACTGACTAGGTTTCCACGGGCTGGATATGTTGGAAATGTGCCCTGAAAGCATATGTAGTGGACATTGTTTTTATGAAATAAATAAATAAATTGAATTTGTTATGCATATATTTTATGGACTATATTATTCTATGATAATATTATGTAAATATCAGGAAAATTCCTAAGTTCAAGTATGTAATCTCAAACACGTATTAGTACGAGAGGATTGTGTTTGAGATAAATGAACTTGAATAGTTCGCAGTAAAATAAAGTTATGGAATCTTTAGATTAATTACTGCAAGTACGGTCCACTAGTATTATGAATACATGTGATCTAGATCTGGATCACTAGTGTGGTAGGACACTTTAGTGGAGGTGCTTTATATATTAGAGAATATATAGAACTGGACCAGATATGTTTATTAATACTTAGTTAAATATCGTTTCGAAGTATTAATTAAATATATCAACTGATGATCATATACAAATGGATCTTAATCCTGAAGTTACTATGAACTCCTCTTTATGTTATATGAGTTCTTTGATTCACTTGTTAGGGTCTGTCAGAATGATCAGGCTAAAAACTTTTGTTTTGGGAACTCATTAATATAGATGGCTGGGGACATAGTATACAGATATGGAATCTATACCTTCTCGCAAGAGATTGAATGATGGTTCTCTTAAGGGTTGACTTTTGGGACTAAAAGGTTATTGAGCTCAAATTCATAATTTAGTTATGAATTAACCTTCACTAGTAGAGTCAATGGTACTTAAGGAAACAAGACATAATTAAAAGGGTAAAACGGTAATTTTATTCCCGATTAATTATGAACCATTATTAGAGGGTCAAGTTGTATGCAATGATTATATCAATGGACGCTTTATGATTATAAAGTACTCAGTAAATGAAATGTCTATAATTACAAGAGTGCAGTCTCATATTTATAGTGGAATAATCATGAGATTAATAAATTAAGATTATTTAATTAAAGAGTTTAATTGATAATCTCAAATTTATTGGAGCTTGGAATTATAGGTCCATAGGTCCCCATAGCGGCTCTATCAACACTGTTCAAGGTAAGAGTTTATATGAAGGGAAAATAGTTTAAAGACATATTTAAGAAGAAACTTGTTCTTCAGGCCAAATATGCAATTATATGATAATAGTGATTAATTAATTAATTACAAATTAGTTGTAGTTAACAAAATTAATTAATATTTAATTATTGTATAATTTTCGAAATTATACTAAATAATTAAATTAAATTTCGAAATTTAATTAAATAATTAATTAATTGTAATTTTCGAAATTATGATTAATTAAATATTTATTTTCGAAAATTTTGGATTTAATTAATTGGTAGTATTAATTAAATATCTTTATTTGAGTGGGAGAAAATAATCTGATAAGTTCAAATTGGATTTGAATTTAAAAGAATAATATTTATTCAAATAATTAATTATATTTGATAATTAATTAAATAGATAATTAATTTGAATTCAAATTTGAATTAGTTATCAGGTTGTTAGAACTTATCTGACAAAGTAATTTGAATAAATAATTAAATAAAATTTAAAAAACCAATATCCCTAAAAATTAGGAAGCTACACGTTCACACACAGTCCAGGATTGTGTGTGGCGTGTAGGACAGTATTTTTCAGGGATGGGATTTTCAATTTTATTTATTTAATTAATTAATTAATGGATAATTCAAAAAAATTGTTTTTTTTTTTGGATTTTTTCATTAATGGAATAATTAATTAATTAAAAATTAAATTGTAAAATGGTTACAGATTTAATTTTTAAATTTTGAATTTTTTCTGTTAAGTATGACTGATCAGAAAATTATTCAGATAAAGAAAAAGAAAAGAGAGTGAGACTACTCTGACAATTTCGCTCTGTGAAAATAGAACGATAGTTTTCTCTCCCTGAAAATAAAAAACCCATTCTCAGGTCTATTCTCTTGATCTCATGTGTTGAGTATATCAAGTAGAATCACAAATAAACTATCCTTCATTCTCTAAGTGCCCACACATTTCTTGAGGTGTAGAGAACGCTTTGGAAGATCTTGGTGTGAGTACGTGGAGCGGCTTGGATAGGAAGATCGTTCTAAATACGAGAAGATAGCAAGGACACTTGATAGGCTTCAAGAGGTATGATTTCTATCACTATCTTGCTTATGATTAATGTATGTATATTAATGGATCCGCATATTTAAAGGTAGTTTAAATATGTTACAAAATTTTTGTTGTACGCTGGGCCAACCATACCACCTTTCCGCTGCGTATTAGGAAACTTGTTCCTAACAGGATATCCCACCCAAGCTAGTGTTCAAAGACTATCTGAACCTTAGTTCATACTAAGCTCAGAGCACCCAAATGTGGATCTGACCATTATAAGTCTCGAACTAGATTGTTATCCTAAGAGGCGGTCTAATAGAAACTTGTACGTCGTGTACGAACTGGATTGAGTCTCGAGCTGCTCACATCATTGTTAACCAGATGTTCTACTTGGCTACTTTTTCGCATATTTATTTGCCAGTTGCACCCGAGCTGAGTAATTAAACTCGTGCTAATTTTCAGGGTACAATATTTGCCCCCCAAGCTCCTGCTTGTGCTTGATGTTGTCACTTTCTGACATGCACAGTATGGGCTTTTAGGCTTCTTCCATGTAAAATTATGCATGCCCACTACTCGAGTACAGGGCACGTGGTTGTCTATGATTGGCGTATGTTCGGGTTTCGAGGACTGTGACAACTGTCCTGTCAACTTTTTGTTGTCGTATGGTTCATTTAATCTTGGCCTTTGGATCTCGAGCTAACCCAGTCGAATGGCCCGAATTAACTCTCATTTTTTACGTATAAATATGGTGATCAGACATGAACCCTCACCACTTTTGCATTCAAAAAGTTTGCTTTTCAAAAACAAAAATTTCCCTTTTTCTTCCCCAACTTCTCCCAAAAAACCTTCATTGCCTTTCAAATTCCCAGAAGCTTTCAGGGAGTTTCATGTGGACGTATCGACACTTTCTTTAAACTAATCACATAAATTATAAGTGTTTCCTCACCTGGTTTGAATCTTTCAATTCTGTGCTTTCCAGTGAGTTTTTCATTTTTTTTTAGAAACGTCCTTTGCTCAATGTCATTTAGGTTATGTCTGAGTATAAATAGGAAATAGGGTTCGGTTTAGGCTGAATGAACGATACTAGGCTTATTTAGAAATAAGGTTTTTATAAAACTAGGCAAATTTTTTGGGTTTTACAAAGAAAATTCTACTAGCAAATTGATTTGAATACATGTTTGGGGTGTAGAAGCCAAAGGGGTTTTAAGTCTGGTTCTGGGTAGCTTAAAGGTTACGATTCCTTTGGGGTTTTGCATTAAACCTCTTTCAAAAGAAAAGTAGTGGGTCTGACGAGTCTGACACACGAATCCCGAAGTATCAAGGAATTTTAAGAAATCCAAGCGCATGGCCTAGGACCACGCGTTAAGGCTAGAACACATCTTATCTCGTGTAAAGTTTTAAATCCCAAAAGTAAACTACTTAAACCCTCGGATCCTTGTACTCGTAACATCGTAGCTAGTAATTGTCTTAGGTCGCCGCTAATAGGCCGCTTTGTCATCAAGCGATCTAAATCATGGCCCTCGCAAAGAAAAATAATGCGAGCTCCTCTGCTCAGAGCAAAGATAAGGGCAAGCAGGTTGCCTCTGACTCTCCCGTCCCTCATTTTGGCCCTGTGGTGGAGAAGGAAATCGTGTTCAACCCCAACACATTCTTCGAGGTCGAGCACATAGTATCCCGGATCACGACTCAGGGGAAAGTTAACAAGATTCTACTGAGTCATGGGATTGAGATGGGAGTTGATGGCCTTCATGCTAGACCTCCGTTAGAAGGAGAGCGGAGCTACGCCCCTCTCCAAAACGACTACGGATCTTGGAGTGATGAGCACCTGAAGGCAGGTGCCTTCCTCCCCTTGGACTAGTATTTTGTAGACTTCTTGAACTTCATCAAACTGGCTCCATTCCAACTCCCACCAAACTCATACAGACTTTTGGCAGGGTTAAAATATTTATTTCTGAGGCATGAGTAGGAGGTCCCCACTCCGACAGATATTATGTATTTCTTTTGCCTCAAGGCTAGTCTCGACCCGAAAGGGGGAGGTGATAGTTTTTACTACCTCACACGCTTTCCCAACTCAGCATCTGTCATCGACCTACCTAGCCACTCAAATGACTATAAATACTAGTTCTTTATGTCAAATGGGTTCAAGAACTATGAACACTGATACTTCAACCATCCTCGTAAGTCTTCTATCTTTATATATTCAGCACGTGAACTTTTTATCACTTTCATACACTTTTTTTTTTATTATTCTAATTGAGTTCTTTCCTTGTGCAACTATATTCGCGAGGAGATGGCGATTTGTGACCTTTGGGGGTTAATATGAGACCTTGTATAGTCTTCCTCCGAAGGGGAAAGACTATCGTCAGGTTGTGAATGATGCCACCATGGTGGCCTGCAACCTGATCAGCAAGGTCCAGACGTTGGCTCTCAGAACCCGTGTTCCTCTTCCTATCATCCCCGAGCTCCCCTCCCCTCGAGAATCCTTGCCAGCCAATGAAGACATCGAAGAGGAGGAAGATGTGGCACCGCTGGTGTGCAAAAGGCGAGCTCTTAAGAATAATCAGGGGCCTGATCCAGGACGAGCTGCATCCGGGGAAGCAGTCGACCCCTCAGGCCAAGGTAACCCATACCCATACAGAGAGTTAGATCGGGTTCCTACCAGTTATAGGCTAATTCCATTCTACCCTAACCAGCTCATTAGTCGCCATCATACCGACCTAGACCTAAACACAACCCTCATCTAGTGTGTGGACCATTTGGTGATACGCTATGACCACAGCTACCCCAAAGATACCATCGTGGTTGACAAAACTCTTAATTTTATGTCCACCATTTTTTAAGAGTATGGGACAAATCGTAGGACCTGGCCTTCCCTGCGTTAGGGTGCATATGCCCCTAGTTTTAGGCAGTACATAGGCGAGTCGAGCCCCGAGGAAGGACCTGAACCCCCTAAGATCCAGGAGGTCATAATTTTAGATTCTCCCCTACCTCCATTAATCCAAGAGTTAGAGGTTGTGCCTAGCCCAGTCAATAACCCCGAGCTGGTCATAATAGATTCCTCCCCTAGCTTGGATGGTAGGGTTCGTGCTCTTGTTCTTGTGCTAATACTACTTTCAATAATTATTTCTTAAATCTGAACCCTCTTCTTGCTCTTTTCCAGGTGAATAGATGGAGCTGCCAGAGGCCCTGGGTTTGAGGGGTGCTTTTAAGGCCGGTGGGACTGGAGCTGATCCTGTGGTGAAGAAAGCCTGAGTGACAAAGAAACCAGCTCCGAAGACTGGGGGTACCACCGAGTCTCCTGCAAAAGACAAAGGTGCCAACTCTACCAGGGAGCAGCCACAAAAGAAACTCCCCTCGGCTCCAATAACAACAGTCACGGTTCACCAAGCTCCTCCTCCTCCTCGACACGTACCTCCCTCAAATACTCAAGTGATCCAAGGCGAGGCTCCCACCGTCCAGATCCCGGTCAATTCACTCGACCTGGACAAGATCCCTGAAGCGTTTTGGGGTATTTTGTACGAGATGGCGAGCCATATGGTTGGCCATGCCTACAGAGCCAACGCCAAAGACTTAAGGGCTATAGAGGGGCGTACTACTGAGGACGTCCTCGAATCTTCTCTAGGGATGAACCTCACTGTGAGTCCTTCTCACTCTTTTTCTTTTTCTTTTTTCCTTAGTTTTTTTATAAAATATTCTTGACTTGCTTCATTCTTTTGTAGTCTGTCCTAGTTCAATATCGAGGAATTTCTCGGGTTAAAGTCAGGGATGAGGAGCTCCGAGCTGCCCTGAGTGCCGCTCAAGAGGGCAAATAGACCGCCAAAACTGCCCTGGTTTCCTCCCAAGAGAGCGAGCGGTCTGTAAAAGCCACCCTATCTGCCTCCTAGAATCAAGTCATGGAGGCGAGCCATCGCGTGGTCTAGCTTTAGGCCGAAAATGAAGAACTCAATAAGAAGATGAATGAGGTCAAGGCCAAGGCCAAGGAGGAAGTTGCAGAGTCATCGACTCAAATGGAGGAAGTTGCAGAGTCATCGACTCAAATGGAGGAAATGCTTTACCGTTGTTGGGCTTTCAACCAGGACAGGAACTTATGCTTTATGCGGCCCAAGCTGTGGGAACCATATCTTTCCAGGTTCAAGATTCGGTTCTCACAGAAACCCTTGGAGACTGCCGAAGCCTCTGAAGCTGTTGATGGAAATGGCGAGGAGATGATTTCTCTAGAGCGAGCTAACGGACCTCCGTGACTTATTATTTTTTTAAGCTTCTGTAATTAAGTCCCTTGGGACCAAAACAATTGCCTTCGGGCTCAGGTCGAGGTTTTTTCTCCTCGAGATAACAATATATTTTTTAATATACATCTAACTTATGATCTATTTGTATTTCCCTTATTCTATTGTTTTCTTATGCTTATGAATCCTTATATTCTTGTACATTCGAAACCTTAGGGGTTGACTTTAGATCGAGATAGATTTTATCGATATCTTAGTTGTTTCCAAGATTTTTCTCGCTTAATCGCGTCATACCTGTCAAGTTCGTGCCTTTTCCCTTGGCAGGGGATTTGGAGACATTTCTCGCTTCCGGAGGGGCCTTCTTCGTAAATCTGGGCATCTTCACGACAGGGCCTGAGCTGGCTCTCCCGGCCTGGAAAGCAATACAGAGGTCAAGAACTCCAGTTTGTTCCATCTTGTCGCCTGAAAAGAACAAAGAGGGGATTAGTTCTGAAATAAAGTAAAAAACAAACAGAAATAAAATAAATAAAGACCCTACCCTCTGGGCTGGGGGAGGAGTCTATTATCACGACCTCCAGCCTTGGGGTTACTAGAGGAGAAGGAGAGTCTATGACTTGTATTTCTTGGATCCTAGGAGGTTGAGGTTCCGGTTCTACCTCGGGGCTGGACTCATCTACGTACTGCCTAAATCCAGGGGCAAAGGCGCCCTGGAGTAGAGAAGGCCAGCTCCTCCGGTTGGTCTCATACTCCTCAAAGATGGCGCACTTACAATATGTTCTTCGATAAAAAGAAGTAGACTTTGCAGGGGACAATTCCTGGAAAACTCCTGAGTAGCTGGGTGCAACGAACTATTTCTGGGTTTTTCTAAGAAGGAGGAAGGATTCAGAAATGTAAAAGAGAGAAAATGTAGAAAGATTTCAAATGAAAGGTGGTGAACCCTGAAAATTGCCTACCCTATTTATACGTAAACAACATAAATTAATTTGGGCCATCCGATTTGGTTAGTACAAGATCCAAGGGCCATGGTTCAAAAGACAAAACGGCGACAAAAAGGTGACAAGACAATTATTGTAAGCCTCGAAACCCGAACAGACGCCAATTGTGATATACCATGTGTCCAGTACTTGAGTAGTGGGCAGACATGGTTCAATGCAACAGAAGTCTAAAAGTCCCTACTGTGTAGGTCAGAAGGTGACAACATGAACCATGAGCAGGGACTTGGGGGGAAAATGATGTACCCTAATTTCAGAACGAGTCCTTCATTTAGCTCGGGAACAGTTGGCAAATAAATACACGAAGAAATAACCAAGGAAATGATCTGTTTATTATCCATGTAAGCAACTTCGGTGTTAGGCGTCCTGGGTTTAACCTGAGCTACATATATGAAGGTTGTGAAGCACGAGCTCATGATATTCAAAAGGTTGCCGAAGTACAAGCTCGGAGAGATATCCAGTTCGGAATAATTCAAGTATATTGCGTACCCATGGATCCCCAAAGACTCGGGTATTTTTATACGCTTATTTATGGCCAGCCTGTCATATTTAATGTCCCAGATATTAGGAGACCATTTATTTTATGATCAAATCATATCCCAGTATAAATAGGAATTGTTTATATTAAATGTAATAAATATGCAAATCTGTGATTGACTCACGCGGTTACCCAAACTTGTCCATGGAATTTCTCTATAAATACTAAGAATATTGGACAAGGAAATGGACGATTATTCTGTAATACTGAAACTCTGCCAAAATAGAGAGAGAAACATCAATAATATAAACTCGTGGACTAGGTGGATTTTAACCACTGAACCACGTAAAAAGATTTGTGTTCTTGCAAATTCATTTCATATTTCGGTTTATTATTAAGCACTAATTCAACCTTATTATTTCTTCAATACACTATTGGCAAAAAACCGCATTAACAAATAATTATTCAAACTGATAGTTTTTAAGATAATGTTAGTTTTGAATTAACTGATATTTATTTTTTAGGAATAAATATATTGTCTTAAAATTAACTAAACAACAAATGAAACAAATTAGGGAGGCAATTAAAGTGGCGACACTTTGTGGTGCCACATATACGTGGATTTGAATTTTGAATTTTAAATATTATTTTTTTATTTAAAATTTGATTTAAATAAATAATTAAAATAAAAGATAACTAATCAGTTTGAATTAATTAAATTATAATAAAATAAATTTTTTTATTTATCTTTATAAGTCTAAAAAGGAGCGATTCTTGAACATCAGTTGTTCAATTTGTTATCAAACTCTCTCAGAAAAGTATCGATTGAATTTTATGTTGGGATTAGTGTCATTTAAAGCATATGTGCTGAACAATGTTTTATGAAATAAATAATTGAAATGAATTTTTGTATATATTTTATTGTTTATTATTATTATTATTATTATTAGAATAGTATTATATGAATATCAGAAAATTCTCAAATTCGTTATTGTGACTACAATCTTGTATTGGTACAAGAGGATTAAGATTGTAGGGAACGAATTTAAATAGTTCATAGTAAAACAAAGTTATATGGAATCTTTGGATTAAGTACTGTAAATACGGTTCACTAGTATTATGAATACATGTAATCTAGTTCCTGATTACTGATGTAGTAGGACATCTTAGTGGAGGTACTTTGTATAAAGTGGTTATTCATGAATAATACTTGATATGTTATTAATACTTAATAATACTGTTTACTTTTGATAGAGTAGTTTTTATAGTATTTTAAATGGATGTTTTAGGGAATTTTTGAGGTTATTTAGTTATGTTTGTGTAGTATGACGTTTTGTTGCCTGGGTTTGAAAATATTTCAGGATTTGTGGAAAAATTGATAAATGGACAGTGTTTAGCCTCGAAAAGATGGGATTTGGTGAAAAAGAGACATTTGAGCCACGACTCTGCGATTAGACAGAGACGCCAAATTCTGAGAAGTTGAGGGTCACGACGCTACCTTTCTGAGTCGCGACGCCATTAGTTGGAGAACTAGGGATGTGGCGTACATGCATTACAACTGCAACACTTGTTGAGGCAGAGACGAGACGATTTTGATTCTTGGACACAGGACGCAGCGCTTCATTATGAGGTAGTGGTGCCTCAGATGATTAGAGTACGAAATAGGGCATTTTACACAGGGGAAAATTGGAATTTCACATTCAGAACACAAACAACTATATAAGCAACATTATAACAATTTTTGAAGGGAGAACCCTAAGGAGAGACTCAAGAAAACACTCTGTGGAGGCAAAAGCTTGGAGATCAACTAGTTTTTATCATTCTTCTTCGTCTTTTACTTTCTCTTGTAGTGATGTTTATATTTAGTTTGATGGATTTAACTATGTTTAGCATGAACTAATTTCTTAATTAGGTTGTTAATGGATTCTTCTTAAAACCCTTTGATTATCTAATGAAGTAGTTATGAATTTCCTATCGATATTGTGAATTATTTGTCTTATGTTTGATGCTTGTGATTAATTGGCCACTAATTGCTTGATTTATATGATTTTAACCTGAGATCTAAGAAGTGAAGGGTAAATATGCTATAGTCAAATAATCATAGATTTATATTTGACGAGAGTAATTGTATGATTTGTGTAGCTTAGGGATTGCGTGTTTAATGTCTGTGATGTGTTAATTTACCACAGAGATGTAAGAGATTTGCTTATTGTAGAGAGTTATAAGTTCTAGTAAGAATATAATTTACAATTGTAACCTGTTATCACAATAGAGATAGGAATTATTAAATTCTCATTAGAGAGGCAGAGGTGGATAGTTGATTAAGTTAATAACTCTAATTCTTATTCCATTGAATTAATAATTTAGTATTGATTTCTCTATTGTTATGGTTTATTGTTTTATTTTGTTTAGTCTTAGTAAAGTCTATATTCATTATTTGTCAAAACAATTAGAAATAAAGATTTATTCTTAGTGATTAATAACAGTCCTCGGGGGAATGATATTCTACTTATTACGATTGCGTATACTTGCGTACATAATTTCTACAACAACTTTATAAGTATTAATTAAACATATTAATAAGATGATCATATACAAATTGATCTTAATCCTGAAGTTATCATGAACTCCTATTTATGTCAAATGAGTTCTTTGATTCAACTGTTATGGTTTGTCAAAATGATCAGACTGAAAACTTTTGTTTTTAGAACTCATTGATGTAAATGGCTGGGAACATAATATACATATATGGAATCTATACATTTCCGAAAGGAATTGAATAATGGTTCTCTTAAGGGTTGGCTTTTGGAACTGAAAGGTTATTGAACTCAAATTCATAAATCAGTTTATGAATTAACCTTCACTAGTAAAGTTAATGGTACTTAATGAAACAAGATATAATTAAAGAGGTTAAATAGTAATTAATTCCTACTTTAATTATGAACCATTAATAGAGGATTGAATTGTATGTAGTGATTAAATCGATGGACACTTTTTATACTTAAAAGTACTCAATAAATAAATGTCTATAATTACAAGAGTGAAGTCTCATGTTTTTTGTGTAATAATATTGAGTTAATAAATTAAAGTTATTATATTAAAGAGTTTTAATTAATAATCTAAATTTATTGGAACTTGAAATTATGGATCCATAGGTCATCGAGATGGCTCTATCAACACTATTTAAGGTAATAGTTGAAATTAAAAAAAAATAAGGAAAATGACATATTTGGAAGAAAGTTATTCTTCAGGGTCAATATGTAATTGAGACAAATGAATTAATTAATATATTAATTTTTGAAATTAATAAATTAATTAATATATTTTTCAAAAATTATTTTTTAAATAAAATAGGTATTTTAAAAAATGACTATTTAAATAATTAAGATAATTAATTTTGAATTAATTAGTTTTGTTTATTTAAAATTTGAAATGATATTTATTCTTTAATTAACATAATAAGATAAGCTATTAGGTTTAGGTATTTTGAATAAATAATAATTAAAAGAAAGTGGTTGGAACACATCCTTGAAATCAGGGATGTGTTACACACCAACTACAGCGTGTAACAAGGTCCAAGAATGGGTCTTTGATATTTCTTTTATTTATTTAATAATTAGTTTTGTTGACGCCGTTTTTCGTCAACTTGAAATGTAGAGCACGTAAACAGTAAATGATTATGGCCAGAAAATACAATAAAACAAGGAGGATTTTTTACGCGGTTCAGCAGTTAATTCTGCCTAGTCCACGAGTCTTTGTTATTAGAACTTAGGAAATTTCTGGAAATTCTTCAGAGATGAATTCTCCAGAGTTTCTCCCCAGATTACAAAATTTTGGTCATTTACAAAGGCACAGGACTTCTCTATTTATAGAGGAAGTCTCAGAATATTATCCCACACGTTCAGGGAAGTTATTCTGTATATTAATAAATTTAATGGCTTTAAAGCCTGTAACTCCTATATACAAGGAAACGTCCCCTGAAGACCAGGGGGCGTGTAACTGACTAATAAATATCCCTTTATCGTAGGGAAGTTACAACAATAATATCTCTTGAATGCATGGACTGTGTCTCTTCAAGTGACCTATTAAGCCGTTCGAGGTCAGCAATCAGCACCATGTCCGTCTAAGTCTCTGAGCGAAGTACAAGTTGTCTTGTTTTCCCGAAATCAGTTCGGAGAGGGTAAGTACCACCAAGGCCGCCTTACCCCGAGCTCACACTCATGCCAATCTCGACCACTTGATCCGAGGTCATCTGATAATGGACGTACTCCGATGTTCTGTCTTTCGAGCTTGCAAGAACTTCGAGGCCGCCCATCTTCGAGGTTGCCACCTGCTTTGAAGGTTCGGTATCTAGGTTACGAGCATGTATTTTGACCATCTCGAACTCACCCCTGACGGATCCAGCTTTCAAGGTTACAACCTCAAGTCTCGAAATCTGGATGTAACATTTTGCCCCCTCAAAAGTATTTGTTCGAATCCTATGAGAAGAAAACTTTTGAACTACTTTCTTTGGGAACCGCACCGTCACACATACTCGAGTGTGGACACGCGTCAGTTGAGTATTGCTTATTCAAGGTACTCGAGTGCCTCGGTAATCAGCCCACGATCGTTCGCCTGCCACCTTTACGACACCACCTTGTCTCCTATCCCTGACCGTTGGATTTGATACGGAATCTGGCCAATGGCCCAGATTACTCCTTCTATTATCATTTCTGATAGTCTATATATAAGACTTCAGTCATCCCCTTCCTCTCATTTTCACGTTTACCAGAAGAGAAGAAAAAAGAGAAGAGAAAACCAGAGGCAAGCCCAGAAAGTGTTTGGTGTTACATGTTCTCTCGGCCAAAGAAACAAAGGACCACCAGCTTGTTCGAGACCGTGAGATCATACCTGCAGCCTCTTCTTCAATCATCTGCTTCTTTGCAACCACCATCTTCAATGTGTAAGTATCTGATCTTAACTTTTATGTATATCTTCTCTTTTTTTTTCTTTGCGCCAGTTTCTGCTTTTGTTGCTTTTACATTTCTGGGAATGTGCTGGTTTATTCTTTAGTTTGATATACTAGGATACTTTGATCGATAGATATTAGTTTAGGTTCCCCATCACTGGTTTTAAATCCAGTTCAAATGTAGGAAAGCCCAAATATGGTCTTTTTTCTGGGTTTTCAAATTCTAGAGGACATATCTTGCACACCAAGATATCGGGTACAAAATCTTGATTTTAAAGAACACACAATACCCAAGAATACCATTTTTGAATAACCGCCACCTTTTTCCCTGATATCTCGGGATACTAAAAAATTAGACCCACTTCCCTCCTTTTTTCGTGGAATACACGTCCTGACCCTTAATCGGGTTTCCAGGATCGAGCTCGTCTCATATCCAAGCACTTCCGAGCTTGTTTCACCAAGCTCGTTATTCTTGACTCCTTGCATGCATGGCCCTCACCATTTTTTCTTTCTCGCTAGATGTCACAGAATCTGGAAAGACGGTGGGGGTCGCTGCATGCCATCCCGTATTCGCCAAAAACTCCGAGCCCAGAGTCGTTGTTCGCCCGGAACCAGAGCCTGATTTGTGAACACGAGCTAGCTTGCGAACAAGAAGAAACCCGAGCTAATTATTGTCATCAAATCGTCAAGGTCATAGAGAAGAAGAGTAAAATCCTTTGAGAGGCTCTTTATCTGGAATCTAACTCAGGGCCCAGACCGATCCCCCTCGATCCCGGGCTAAAAGTGACAGTCGCGTACAACCCGGGAGATCTTCAATTTTCACTGATGGGGGAGCCCTCCACCTCGCAGCCGAGGAGGGAAATTTTCGAGGCCGAGCATTATTGGAGCTCGGTTACCTCGCTAGGTCAGATAAACGATATCTTGGCCTTTCACGGTATAAGATTGTCAGGCTCGTTAAGGTGTCGAGCCCCTACCTTTCACGAGCGAAGCTGCTACACTCCAGGAGATGGAAATCCTGACAACAAGCTGAGGTATGCGGCTTAGAGCCAGGAGCATATGAAGGCAGGAGTGATACTGCCTTTGAAGTCTTTCTTCAAGGACTTCACAGACTTCGTTGGGTTGGCTCCATTCCAGCTCAACACTAATTCATACAGGGTTCTGTCTGCCCTGAGGTCGATATACCACGAGCTGAAGTGGGAAGGACCGAGGTCAGAGGAGATCCTGTATCTTTGCTGCTTGAAAAGCAATCCCTCCCGAGCTTGGGTAGGAGACGGCTTCTATTACCTTTCGAGCTACCCGAAGGAGAAAAAGATGTTTGAGGATCTTCCCAATCATCCTCCTGATTTTAAGAAGGCCTTCTTTTGGACGGATGGCCTATCTCCGTCTCAATATTATTCATTCAGACAGATTCGAAAGTACCCCAACCTCCTTTATCTTTGTGCTCGAACTGTTGTCTATAGGCTTGTACTTAGTTGAAATGTATTTTATTTTCCAGCCAACTATCGTCGTCCCACTCCTTCTGACGAGATGAAGGAGCGTAGGGAGACCCTGCTCCAACTCCTTTATGGCAGGAGATCGCTCTCATACCTTTTGCATGAAGGTAAACTTCGAGCTTGCGGGCTCTTGGGAGATGGCCAGTCCACCTCGGATTGGTCCAACAAAAAATATGACCGCTGGGAGCTCGTGCCCTTGCCAACAGGCATCCTCCCCCCAAGGAGAGAGGTGAGGCCCTCGCCTCCAGTTCGCCGAAGGAGCCCGCAATCAGGGAACGAGGCCAACGATGAAGCCTCGAGCTCGGGCTCGGATGATCAAGGTACAGTCATCCTAAGCTCGAAAATGTGGTCCCCCACCTTACTAAAACACAAACCCGATAGGTTAGTATTGTGCGAGGATGATGGGGATCATTTTTATGTATGGAATTGGGTAGATGAACGGGTTCATAGGTTCGATAGCTGGCACAGGAAATACGACACTATGTATAGCCTAAACAAGGTATAGGACGGAATAGCCGTCCAATATGGGACCAATGACTATAGGAACCTTTCGAGGTTGACGTCTACCTATAGGGAAGGTACTCCCCCCGCCTCTTCTGAAGATGGGGGAATTTCATGGTCTCCGAGCTCAAGCTCGGAGGAGAGTTCCAGTTAGGTTTTTCTCCACTTGTTTTTTTTTTTATATCTTCTACGTTTGTTAGCACCATGCTAAATCTTGATTGCAACTGTGCAGGTGCTATGGACTCTGAACTTGACGTCGTGCTTTACAGTGGCGAGGGGGCTCAAAAGAGTAAGCGCCCGAGAGGCTTGCGGAGGTTAGACCGACCCTCCAAAATCCTCAAGCGCACTAAGAAGACTCCACCAGCTCCAACTACTGCGAGCACAACCGAGGACTCGAATGCCCAGGTCGACGCATCCGACTCGACCGCACCTGCCACGCTTTCTCCAGCTACAATTCCTCCAACACTCGACCAACCCCCGAAGAAACCCTCAACCTCCAAGCCACTCCTGCCGTCGGCCCGACCTCATGTTGAAGAGTTCGTGCTTGATAGTGCCGCCGGAGCCCACGGAGCTGTAATTGGCTCGGATATCCTCTCTCGAATGGGTCAGAGTCTTACAGGATTTGACGCTGATCACTGGGAGTTTGTGAATAAGGCCCGAGACTGCAATACTCTTTATGATAAGAGTATTGAACTTACTGCTGCGGTAATTTTTGCAACTTACTTTTAATTGCTTATGTGCCTTGGCTTATGTTCTAATTCAATCTCTTTGTGTTTCAGGCTCTTGTCGTCTCGGCTCAGCTTAATTATAAGCTGACCAATGAGGTGCACACGGGCATGTCTCTAGCCCAGGAGTCAAGGAATCTCCAGCTTAAAGCGGCTGATGAACTCAAGGACTCGAAGACAGAGCTTGAAAAGGTGAAGGCTCGGCTTGCAAAGCTGGAGAAAGCTAATTCCAAGCTCGAGGAGGAGAAGGCTGCCACTTTCGAGATAATCGAAAATGAAAAGGCTCGCCTCCTTACCGAGTTCAAAGAGAAGAAGGACAAGGCGGTCGATCAAGCCATGTACAGGATCTGGGCTAGCAACGCTGACCTTGATACCAGCTTCCTGGGCTCTTTCGAGGAAGGATTTGTGGCCAAATGGCAAGCTCGGCTTGACGCGGAGGAGGCTGCTCGGGAGGCTGCTCAGAAGGATAGTCATGCTATTCGTCCTGGAGAGTCTAGTGCTGCTGGTGCTGAGAAGTCTAAGGAGACTGCTCCTTCTTGAATCTCATCTCGGGGCTGCGTCCCTTTATTTTTGTAATTGTTTTAATTTATGCCCGTAGGGCTGATACAATTTCTTTTTCTTTTAATATATATGCTTTACATTTCTTGATTCGAAATATTTTGCACATTTTATTTAAAGAATCGCGTATGTTTGTTTATTCGCACAAACATAGTTTGGATTTAGGCTCGAGGTTCAATGCATTCATGCACAGTTTGCTCGAATTATCCGCTTTCGATCTCGTTATTCGTCAAGGTCGGATATTACTTTAACCATGAACCCGAAAGTACTTGTATGGTGTGTAATGCAAACGGTTTAGTTATATCTTATTTTTTAGTTACTTTTTCTCGTCCTCGGTTATCTCTCCGAGGTTTTGAGTTCGAAACTATTTTTTTATAAGATACTCCAGCCTCGATCTCGACTTAACTCGAAGTGGGTTTATGTTCCAACTTATCGTCGATTAGTTTTAGCTGGTTTGCTCCAAACCTATTAAGGTCGTGATTAGTTTGTAATCCATACACTTATATGTTCTTTGATAATTCGGTTATTTCCAAATTATCTTAGCTTGGGCATTTGGTTATATCCAAACACTTGTATGTATTTCGTATATCTCAATTTATTTTTCAAGCTGGTGGTATTTATATATATACCAATGATGCCCCCTTAATATCCTATGAATATGACCATAGGTTATTGGATTAAGAGAGATTGCAAAAATAAACCATATCAGACAAAATAACTCTTTATTTGATAAAATCCAAAAGTAGGCAAAACAGTATAAATAGACAAGCATGGTTACAGGCAACATCCTTCCTACACTATTGATAGTAAGGTCTTAGGTGATCGTCGTTCCATGCTCGCGGTATTAGGCTCTCATCCAATCTTGCTAGCTTGTAGACACCGGATTGGATGACTGACTCTATCTGGTAGGGTCCTTCCCAATTTGGCCTGAGCACGCCAGCTGCTGGATCTCGCGTTGCCAAAAATACACGCCTTAGCACCAAATCTCCCACACCGAACTTTCGATCTCGAACTCTCTTGTTGAAGTACCTGGTAGCTCGCTGTTGGTATGCAGCATTTCTTAGCTGAGCTTCGTTTCTTCGAGCTGAGTGTGGTTCGAGCTTTGGTCATAAGCGTGGGTTCGAATTGTAGGAATTTCGACCTCAACAGGCAAAATAGCCTCGTAACCGTACGCCAGAGAGAACGGGGTATGTCCTGTTGATGTTCAGGCTGTAGTCCTATATCCCCATAGGACTTGGGGCAATTCTTCAGGCCATCGTCCTTTTGCTTCCTCCAACTTTTTCTTTAGCGAACTCTTGAGAGTTTTGTTTACAGCTTCGACCTGGCCATTCGCCTGGGGATGAGCTACTGACGAAAAACTCTTTATTATTCCATTTTTCTCGCAAAATTTGGTGAACAAGTCGCTATCGAACTAGGTTCCATTGTCGGATACAATTTTCCTCGGCATCCCATATCGGCATACAATGTTCTTTACCACGAAGTCAAGGACTTTCTTGGAGGTTATTGTTGCTAACGATTCAGGTTCTGTCCACTTCGTGAAGTAGTCTACGGTAACTACAGCATACTTCACTCCGCCCTTGCTAGTTGGGAGAGAGCCTATGAGGTCGATTCCCCATACCACAAATGGCCATGGGGAAATCATCATGGTCAGCTCGGATGGTGGAGCTCGAGGAATCGTGGTGAAATGTTGGCACTTATCACACTTCTTTACGTATTCGAAAGAATCCAATTTGATTGTAGGCCAGAAATAACCTTGGCGTATGATTTTCTTGGACAGGCTATGCCCCTCAGTATGGTCTCCACAGAACCCTTCATGAATTTCTTCAATGATCTTCTTGGCTTCAGGTGGAGTCACACACCGAAGTAATGGCATGGAATATCCCTTTCTATATAGCTTTCCATCCAAAATGGTGTAACGGGGAATTTGATACATTAACTTTCGAACCTGGTTCCAATCTCTCGGAAGGACGCCGGTCTTGAGATATTCGACTATCGGGGTCATCCAGGTAGGCTCGGGATCAATCATACACATGTCTTCCTGTTCCTAGGTGCCGAGAGATGTTCTATTGGCACAACATTTAGCTCATCATTCTTGGTGGAAGTAGCGAGCCGAGCTAAGGCATATGCATTTGAGTTTTGCTCTCGGGGAACTTGTTCGATCGCATAAAACTCAAAATGTTCCAATGCGGACTTTGCCTTTTCTAAGTAAGCTGCCATTTTCGTGCCACGAGCTTGGTATTCTCCCAAAATTTGGTTAACCACAAGCTGGGAGTCGCTGTAGCAATGTATTACTTTAGCTTTGAGCTCTTTGGCTATACGGAGTCCCGCTAGTAAAGCCTCATATTCGGCCTTGTTATTCGATGCGTTGAAGTCGAATCTTAAGGCAGAATGAAATCTTCTTCCAGTGGGAGTAATCAAAATGACCCCTGCCCCCGATCCATTCTCATTAGATGACCCATCGACGTAAAGTTTCCACAGCTCATGGGCCGGGGTTATAACTTCATCGTTGGTCATGCCAGTACATTCCACTATAAATTCTGCCAAGGCCTGTGCCATAATGGTCGTCCTTGGGTGGTAGGTGATCTCAAATTGCCCGAGTTCAACCGCCCATTTAAGAAGTCGACCTGAAGCTTCTGGCTTAAACAAGACTTGCCTCAGTGGTTGATCAGTTAATACATGGATGGGGTGCGCCTGAAAGTAGGCTCGAAGTTTTCGAGATGAATGAATTAAGCTGAGAGCTAGCTTTTCCATCAAGGGGTATCTCGACTCTGCCCCCAATAATCTTTTACTAATGTAATATATGGGCCTCTATACCTTTTCTTCCTCTCGCACGAGCACTGCACTTATTGCGTGCTCAGTAGTGGCAAGATATAAGTATAGCACTTCTCCCGTAATAGGTTTTGATAAGACGGGGGGTTCTGTGAGGTGTTTTTTAATCTCCTGGAAGGCCAGCTCGCACTCTTCCGTCCATTCAAATTTCTTGCCTCCCCTTAATAGGTTGAAAAATGGAAGACAACGGTCTATAGATTTCGAGATAAACCTACTCAGTGCCGCCATCCTACCGGTCAAACTTTGGACATCTTTGTGTCTTCGGGGTGAGGGCATGTCGATCAGGGCCTGGATCTTGTATGGGTTGGCTTCTATTCCACGAGCGTTTACAATGAAACCCAGGAATTTTCCGGATGATACCCCAAACGAGCATTTCTGAGGGTTAAGCTTCATGTGTATACTTTCGGAGCACGGCAAAACACTCTTCGAGATCATCAACATGGTTATCGTTAAGTTGAGACTTGACTAGCATGTCATCAACATAAACTTCCATGTTGTTCCCTATTTGCTCCGAAAACATCATGTTCACGAGCCGCTGGTATGTGGCCCCAACATTTTTGAGCCCGAATGGCATGATGTTATCACAATATAGTCCTTTGTCAGTTATAAAGCTCGTATGTTCCTGGTCAGGGGCATGCATGGTAATCTGGTTATATCCAGGATAGGCATCCATGAACGACATCAGTCCATGCCCTGCCGTGGCATCCACGAGTTGGTCAATCCTCGGTAAGGGAAAGCAGTCCTTTGGACAAGCCTTGTTGAAGTCCGAATAGTCAATGCAGGTTCGCCACGTCCCATTCGACTTTGGGACCAACACCGGATTGGCTACCCAGTCAGGGTAAAAAGCATCCCTAATGAATCGATTTTCTTTTAACCTGTCGACCTCCTCTTTCTGTGCCTTTTTTCTATCATCGTCCAATTGTCTTCACTTTTGTTGCTTCGCTGGGAAGCTCTTATCGATATTTAGAGCGTGGCTCACTATGTTCGGACTTACTCCTACCATGTCCGAATGTGACCACGCGAAGGCATCCTAGTTTTTTTCAAGAAGCAAATTAATTGCTATTTAGTTTCCTCTTGGAGATGTTTCCCGACCTTTATCGTTTTGGAAGGATCTGACTCTTCGAGCCTGACTTCTTCGAGCTCTTCTAATGGTTCGAGGTCAGCTTTCTCCTCCACCCTTGGGTCAATTTCTTCATCTATCTCCAAGATCGTCCCATCCTTATTTTGAATAATGACGAGTGCATGTGCGCTCGTCTGTTTCTTTCCTCTTAGGGAGATGCTATAGCATTCCCTTCCAGCCAACTGGTCTCCCTTCAATGTCCCGATGCCACTAGGAGTAGGGAACTTAATGGCCAGATGCATCACAGATGAGATTGCCCCCAGCCCTACTAGGGCGGGTCTTCCGAGCAGCATGTTGTAGGCCGAAGGCAGGTCTACTACTACGAACTCCATCATCTTGGTTGTTGAGACTGGGTAGTCTCCCAAGGTTACGAGGAGTTCAATGGATCCCATGCAAGCGGTCCTTTCTCCTGAAAAACCGTATAGTGTTGTCGCACATGCTTTCAGGTCGCGAAGAGTGAGTCCCATTTTCTCTAGGGTGGCCTTATAGAGAATGTTTACTGAGCTCCCATTATCTATGAGAACTCGGTGAACTCTCTTATTTGCCAGCTGGAGAGTGATGAACAGTGGATCATGGTGAGGAAACTGAACATGGGAAGCATCGTCATCAGTGAAGGTTATTGGTTGGGACTCAATCTTTTGACTTTTTGGAGCTCTAGGTTCGAGTTCATAAGGAGACCTATCCCCAGTTTTTAGCTCGTTCAAATATCTTTTTTGGGCATTCCTGCCCATGCTCGCGAGATGAGGCCCTCCCGAAATGGTTATCACGTCTTCTCCATCAATTGGAGGGGGCCTATCTTCTTCCCTGGCCCGGGAATTGTTGTTTTGTGCAAGTTGTGGCGCAGCTGCCCTCTGGCTTGTAGACGCCTGATTAGTATTCTGGTTTTTGACATATTGTCTAAAGTAGCCTTTCGAGATCAATCCTTCGATCTCGTCTTTCAACTGTCGGCACTTGTCAGTAGTGTGCCCAGTGTCTCTGTGAAATTGACAATATTTGCTGGAGTCTCTCTTGGACTTCTGATTTCTCATGGAGTCTGGAAGTCTGAAGGGGACCTGGTTTTCATTATCCAGGTATATGTTCTCCCGAGACTCGTTGAGCTCAGTGTACACTTTGTACACGGATAAATATCTTTCCCCCTTCTTCTTCTTTCCCCTTTCTGCCTCGGGGTTACTCCCTTCGTTCTTCTTTCTCTTGGAAGGGTTTTCCGCAGCAGGCTTTGAGGCTAGTGGGTTCGCTGAGGTTGAGGCAGAGTTTACGTTTATCGTTGTAGTTACGGGCAGGGAGGTCATATTCAGTTTCAACCTCGCCTCCTTTACATTGACAAACCTCTGTGCTCGTTTGTTAAACTCGGTTAGGGACCTCACCTGTTTTCTCTGCATGTCATCCCAGAGAGCACTTCCTGGCATTACTCCAGCTTGGACAGCCATTAGATGACCGTTGTCATCCACATTTCGAGCTCGGGCAACTTCCAAGTTAAACCTCGTAAGGTAACTTTTTAATGTCTCACTTGGCTGCTGCCGAACATTAGTCAGAGTTGATGCCTCAGGTCTAACCCCCATCATGGCTCTGAACTGCTTCTTGAAGTCCTTAGACAGCTGATCCCAAGAAGTGATTGAATGTCTTTTATATTTCTCGAACCAACTCTTGGCTGGTCCCGTAAGCGATGCTGGAAATAACATAAACCTGAGCTCGTAACCCACGTTACTTGCTCTCATTATGGTATTGAATGTACTCAGATGGCTGTACGGGTCAAATTTTCCCTCAAAAGTTGGGACATGAGGGATCCGAAATCCTTGAGGAAATGGAGTATTGGAAATATGGGGAGCGAACGGTTCGAGCTCCTCGTCAGAATCCTCATGCCGACCTCGGCCTTGCTCATTTTGCAAAAGTCTGAAGGCCTTCTCCAACTGATCAATTCTTTCCTGGACCGGGTCCGCGAGGGGTCTTGCCTGAAATTGGCTGTCATTGATCACAATTCCAGGCTCGCGCCTCCGCAGGGGATCTTTACGCCCATTTAGGCGATCCCTCAGGTCCGGGTTTGTCGGGTTAACATTACCCCGATTCTGATTCAAATGCTCCCGTAGGTCGGAGCGATTCCTGCGGCTCCCAGTATTCTTTCGACCTCGATCATACATACTGACTGATCTAGTATCTCCTGAGTCATCACTGGTAAGACTCGTCATATGATTATTTCGAGATGGGTCTCTTTCATGCTACCTCGTCTCTGCAGTGCGAGACCGGGACATCTGACTTCTTGTAGACTGGGCGCCTCTCCGCTCCCTGAAGGTTTCTCTGTTCCCTTGCCTCCTTCCCGCATGTCTTTCCTCATCATCACTAACTGGTTAAGCGTTCTTGCGAGGCGGTGAAGGGTATCTTATAGGTGATGGCGGGAAGCATATGGGTGAAGGTGGCTGCCACCCATTTCGAGGCCTAGATGGCCTGGAGTTTGCTCGAGACGGGTCGGTTGCATTCTGCGTGTTACTAGAGATTTGAGTCTGAGCCTCTGTAGGGGCTCAGTTATTCCCAGTTCCTGCTGGTACCTCCGCACCTGAATTAACCGGAGCCCTAGCTCGGGTACTTCTCTGGGGTTTTGAGGGAGCGGATGGCTCTGCTGGTGCCGGAGGTTGCTTTGGCCTCCTTGTGGCAGCATTTTTTCGTGGATGTACACGAGGCTTGCGGGGAGGAACATGCACGTCCCTCGGAGGAGGGGCTTGGTTTTCACGCAGAGGTGGGGACTGAGCCGCCTGAGCCTCTGCGACTAACCTAGCCAACTCCTCATTCCGCTTATTGGCATCAGCCAATTGTTGTTTTAGCTGCCAGTTTTCAAGTTCCACAATGGGAACATACCATTCAGGATTGTAGTACATATCCTCATCCCTTGGAGGTGCGGGTGGTCCCCGAGAATCGAAGGACTCGCTTGTCTCTTCAATATCCGGGTTTACCATTGGCTGCTTCCCAGGGCGTCTTGCATAGTTTTCTTCAGGAATGTTTTGATCGTTTGCGGCCATAACTTGTTCAGGGATCGCACTGCTTAAGGCTCTCAATGAAAGCACCAAACTGTTGACGTCGTTTTTCGTCAACTTGAAATGTAGAGCACGTGAACAGTAAATAATTATGGCCAGAAAATACAATAAAACAAGGAGGATTTTTTACGTGGTTCAACAGTTAATTCTGCCTAGTCCACGAGTCTTTGTTATTAGAACTTAGGAAATTTCTGGAAATTCTTCAGAGATGAATTCTCCAGAGTTTCTCCTCAGATTACAAAATTTCGGTCCTTTACAAAGGCACAAGACTTCTCTATTTATAGAGAAAGTCTCATAATACTATCCCACACGTTCAGGGAAGTTATTCTGTATATTAATAAATTTAATGGCTTTAAAGCCTATAACTCCTATATACAAGGAAACGTCCCCTGAAGACCAGGGGGCGTGTAACTGACTAATAAATATCCCTTTATCGTAGGGAAGTTACAACAATAATATCTCTTGAATGCATGGACTGTGTCTCTTCAAGTGACCTATTAAGCCGTTCGAGGTCAGCAATCAGCACCATGCCCGTCTAAGTCTCTGAGCGAAGTACAAGTTGTCTTGTTTTCCCGAAATCAATTTGGAGAGGGTAAGTACCACCGAGGCCGTCTTACCCCGAGCTCACACTCATGCCAATCTCGGGCCACTTGATCCGAGGTCATCTGATAATGGACGTACTCCGATGTTCTGTCTTTCGAGCTTGCAAGAACTTCGAGGCCGCCCATCTTCGAGGTAGCCACCTGCTTTGAAGGTTCGATATCTAGGTTACGAGCATGTATTTTGACCATCTCGAACTCACCCCTGACGGATCCATCTTTCGAGGTTACAACCTCAAGTCTCGAAATCTGGGTGTAACAGGTTTATAATTTGAATTTTGAATTCAGTTAATTCTTTTATAAATCTATCTGGTGGAAATAATTTCATAATACGCTTAATAGAGACAAGATTTTAAAGAATTCTAAGTCTTTCACACATAGAGAAAAATATATCGCATTATTTTTCTCTATCCCTAAAAAAATTGTCTCGGACCTAATATTCCAAGATCTCCTGAGTTGAGTACATCTTGTGAATCATAAATTTTTCCACCATTACTCTATGTGCCCACACACGTCTTGAGGTGTAAAGATACATCTTGGAATATCTTGGTCTGAGTATTCAAGAGACTGCTTTGGATTGGATGTATGTTGGAGGTACTAAAAGATAGCGAGAATTCTTGATTGTTCTACAACAGGTAAATCCTCATCTTTTTCTTTCTATATGATTAATGTTTTGCATATTAATGGATCTATTCTTTAAAGAATGTTTAAATAATTTTTTTTAATCTCTGGACCCACCACCCCGTGCTTTCCGCTACGCATATAGTAAACCAATTACCAACATTTTATAGACCTGAAAATTCTAGGAATTTCTACAATTCTTCTCCTTCCTCCAAACTCTCAAGGTTTCATGTGTTGAGAACATCTATATAGCCTAAATAATCAACCTGTGAATTCTACGTAGCCATACACATCCTTGAGTATTTGAGGATGACTTGGAAGGCTAAGGTGTGAGTCTTTAATGGATAGGAAGATTGTTTGATTATACTAAAGACTTAAGAAATCTTGATAGGCTATAAGAGGTAATCTACTTTTCCTTGTATATGTTGATTTAATGTATAAATATATGTATTGATCATGGCTCGATATTAATGATATTTTAAAATATCCCCAGCCCACCTTCCGCTGCGTCCTTGATTTTATTCACATTAATACCAACCATTGGTACTAGAGCAGTCTACATATATGTATACATTAAATGTTGTGTGAGTTTCTTGCATTTTTTTTATATATATGTTGATATGTATATTGAATGGATTATTTTATTTTTTGAATGTATGGTCGAATGATCAATCGTTAATTATATGGTACTATTGGGTTAGGAATTGATTTCTTCAATTTTCCTTAGATCTTGTGTAAGCCATATGGGGCATAGGAGTTTTTGTAATTTTATTTGTGAAATTTTCTTGTAAAAATTCTGGTCACAAGAGAAGGAGAAAAAGAGGAGGGACCTGAGCCATGCGCCAAAGAGGCACACGGCCCGATCCCCATAAGCCCCACAACCAGCACCCATGGCTCAAGCCGAGCACCCCATGCGCCTGTGGCTCGCGCACTCGTGCCCAGGCCTTGCGCCTGCCTGGCGCCCCACGTGACCGTGCTTTCCAGCAAGCCCTACACGCCCATGCGTGCTACCCAAGCCCAGCCTGTGTGCGCCAGCAACCACCACTCGAGCCCCTTAGGGCTTACCTCCTTGCGTCGGCCCTAGGGTTGTACACCAAAAAATGGTGCACAACAAATCCCTATATTTTTTCAGTTATCTTTTATTTAAATGAATCTTTAAATTATTTGAATTTGAAAAATTAATTATCTTATTTCATTTTTATTAGAAAAATAAAATATCTTTTAGTTGGTTAAGATCTTACCTTAAGTTTAAATAATTATTTGAATTTGGTATCTTGTGTTTTATCGAAATACAAACTTGGTGCCCTATGTTTTCAATAATGATCATCTGATATCTTCTAATTTTAAATCATACTCACTTGGTACCTTATGTTTTATCAAAATATAAACTTTGATACCCTAAATTCAAATTTTCTCAACAAATTTTTTCAATATAACCAAATTACCCTAAATAAATAAGTAATCAAAATTTATTTAAAAAATTACTTTCACACGTGTCATATTTTTATTAGTCCAACTTCTATTTTATTTATTTACAAAAATAATTTTTTAAAAAAAGTGAAAAAGGTTAAAAAAATAGGGTAAAAAATATTTTAATTAATAAGTATAAATTAAAATAATTTAAAAAAGGAGTGCAAAAGGTAAAAATAAGGGGTAAAAAAATATTTTTTATTTTATTAATTTTAATTTTTTTTAATTATTTTTGTAATTTAAAAAAAATTATAAGTTGGAATAATAAAAATATGACACTAGTCAAAGTTGTGTTTTTAATAAATTTTGATTACTTATTTATTTATAACTGAGGGTAATTTGGTCATATTAAAAAAATATTGACAAAATTTGAACTCAGGGTACAAAAGTATGTATTTCTATAAAACACAAGGTACCAAATGGATACGATTTCAAATTACAAGGTACTAGATGATCATTAATGAAAACTGTACGCCCTAATTTTCCACGGGCTATTAGCGAGCTGATATATGGCATAATTATATCACCTACGTGGATGCCACGTAGCCGGAGCTGCTGTTGTCAGGTCGTATCTTTTTAGCTCGAGGTAGTCAAAATTTTATTAAAGATTACTTAAGAGCCAAGTTAGAGATATGAAGATCGTAGGTCAAGAAGGCATCCAACCCGAGGTACGAGCTGGAGTTGGCAGCTGTGACCCTTCATAAAGTCAACCACGCAATGTAAACGTGCATATATCAGACATCACGTGTCTGATATATCCCTGAATTCTCGGACACGCAGCATGAACGTGTGAGTTCAGGCACCCACGACTGGATTGGGCCGTGCGGCCCATTATCCCCCTTACCCATTGATTAGACCACACTTCATTTGTCAGGTTTTAGGAATTAATCATGAATGTCACAGAAGTGACATGATGGGTAAGAAGGTCACGGGATGACCCCCCTTACCAACTCCCAGGTGCCCTCTCCTATAAATATGGAGACCCTGGGAGTTGCAAGGGGTTGGATTCTATTGTGTAACAAATTACCTTGTAAAGAATATCATAAATATACCAATAATATTAGCTGGTGGAGTAGAAGGATTTTAACTTTTGAACCACCTAAAAACGTATTCGTGCCATCAGTTCATTTTAAGATCATTCATTTGTTTCAGTTCATTATTTAGCACTAATCTCATTCTCTTATTTTCTTAATTACCTGTTGGCGAAGAACCGCGTCAACAGTTTGGTGCTTTCATTGAGAGCTTGTTCAATTGGTGTTATCGCGAATACCCAACCATGGTGATCACTCGCTCAAGAAACGGTAACGAGGCGGACCAACATGATGGGCAGGAGGCCCACCATGCCGCCATCTCTGGTGAGCAGAACCTTGAAGTTCAGCAGTGGCCGGGCAAGCAGCCAATAGGCCAGGACGACACTGGAAGTTCGGCAACCTGGCCACCCAATCCGAACCCAGATTTTTACACGGCGGTAGAAATGGAGAATGCTCAGCTGAGGAGTCAGCTGGCGAAAGCTAACCAGCAGATTAAGGAGGTGTTGGCCTGACTACCCCCTCTTGCAACCGACGCTAACGTCGGAAAGAGGCAAGGCGAGACTCATAAGTCCCGCTGGGGTAATCAGTCCAGGCCTAGCCGTTCGGTCAGACCCCCGACATCTAACTCTACTCCCTCATCACATCGCCGGGAGACAACCTTCGAAGAACTACCCAGAGCCGAGCAACAGTATAGCCGATCGGTCCGAACTTCAACTCCCAGCTTACTACCAGCCTTGAGTGCACCCAGGAGAGCTCGAGGGAATTCTAAAAGGAGATCCGGGGAGGGCTCCTAGCGACAGCCCATCCCGGCCAGCCGTCCTGCGTCCCGCTCAGATCGCCAGGTGCAAGACCCGCAAGTTGGCAGGGTCGAGAGGCCCTTACCTAACCTCATCCGCCCTGACGAGACCAGAATTGCATCCCCGGTCAGACATCCTCCTTCACCGATAAGATATCTGTCTCCTCCTCGGGCTGTCCGAGATATTCCAGCTTATGGGAGCAGCAGGAGAAATCCATCATCCGCAGGACATTCCCATCGTGGTAGGGCGCCCAGAGAAGTCCCGGATCCTCAGCCCCAAAGGTGGGCTCCAAGCTTCTCTAATGGGAGCTACTGGACCGGAAGCCACCGAAGTGATCTTTCTGGCAGAGACCTATGCCAATGCCTAAGCTCGGCGCAAAGTCCTCAAGCCACCCCGAGGGGCGACCTACGAGATCACCTTAACTCCCAAAAAGGGGAGACCCAGTAGGAAGTGGCAGCCGTGCTCGCTCAAGGGAAGACTTGTCCGAGGTGCGTGACAGCGGGAATGTTCCATATAACCTATCTCAAGAAAGGAGGGACAATAACCCGCCAGACGTGTACGATGGATCCGGAGCTGTTGAACAGCCCCGGAACAACCAAGGAAATCAGGACAAAACCCTTGAGCGCCTGGCTCAGATGGAGGAGCTAATGAGGAAGCTCCTGCCAGAGAAAGAAAAGGACGAATATGATTCAGGGGACGAACTTGAGCTCTTCGCCCCCAGCATAGCAACAACGGTATACCCGCCCGATTTCAGTATGCTGCACCTGTCCAAATTCAATGGAGACGGAGATCCGTCCGATCATCTGGGTATGTTCAATACCCTAATGATGGCCCACAACATTGGCCCCGAGCTGAGATGTTTAATATTTCCCTCCACATTGACTGGGCCGGCCAGGCAGTGGTTCAAACAAAGCAAGAAACAGTCAATCGGCTCCTGGAAGACTTTCTCCGCTGACTTCAAGAGAGCCTTCTGGGCCTCCCAGGCTGCCCGCGTCAAGGCCGACTCCCTGGCCAACGTGAGACAACAGCCCGATGAGCCTTTGAAGGCCTACCTGAGAAGGTTCGCGAACGTCGCTGCTCAAGCCAGAGACGCAGATGACAGCTCCAAGCTCATGGCTTTGAGGATTGGAATCCTCATCGGAGGGGGACTCTTGAATGAGATACAAAGGAAGGGAGTCAGCTCAGTAAATGAATTCCTAAGCAGGGCCCAGGGGTGGATCAACTTGGAGGAGGCCCAAGCCTCAGCTGCAGAAACCAGCCAGGTCCCTGAGCAGCCCGCTGGAGTGGGAATGGAGGTCGTGATAGCAACCCAGACTATTACACAGAATAACCAGTTTGGTGGAGGCAAGAGAAAGGGGAGCAGCGAGGGCAACCAGCACGGCTCAAAGAAGAACAAGTCCGTAGAAAAATTTAAGCCAGTCTACGCGACTTATACGGAGCTCACCCACTCTAGGGAGAACATCTTCCTAGCAAACTCTGCTCGCCTCCCCTGGAAGAAGCCGGAGTCGTTAAAGCACCAGAAGGGGAAGCGAGACCCCTCCAAGTTTTGTCGTTTCCACAACGACCTTGGCCACAATACTGATGATTGCAGACACCTGAAGGATGAGATCGAGACTCTCATCAGAGCCGGCCCCTTGGCTCAATATGCGCGGAACAGAGTTCCCGCAGCCCGTCCATCTCCGGAAGTCCCGATCACTCAGCCCGGGTCTCGAGTAGATCTAGACGTCCCTCCTCCAGTGACGGGAGTGGAGATCTCCACAATCTCTGGAGGTCCTCATTTGGCTGGCACGAGCAGAGGTGCCCAAAAGAGGTACGTCAACGAACTTAAGGCTCATAATGGAGCAGAGTTCATCCTCGAGCAACATCTGCCAAAGCAGCAGCGATTGGAAAGGCAACCAATTATTTTTACTGAAGAAGATGCCAGCCACGTTCAGTTCCCTCATAACGACCCTCTAGTTGTAGCAGTGCAGCTCGCTAATCAGAGGGTTAGGAGAGTGCTGATCGATAATGGGAGCTCAGTAAACCTTCTATTCCAGTCCACGCTGGAGAAGATGGGTTTGACCGTCGCCGAGCTGAAGGCAACCTCCATGATGCTTTATGGCTTCTTGGGAGAAGGATCAGTGGCTATAGGGACGATCGAGTTGGTGATCACCTTAGGAGAGGGACCTCGGACAGTCTCAAAACTCCTTGAATTCGTGGTCATCGACTGTCCCGCCGCATACAATGCCATTTTGGGTCGACCTACACTTATAGCTTTTGAAGCCATCACCTTCGTCCGCCACCTCACGCTGAAATTCCCTTCTTCCACAGAGATATGCATGGTCCGTGGTGATCAGCTTGCTGCCAGGGAATGCTACAGCATTTCCATGAAGGGAAAATTGAAACCCGGGCAGTTAACAATGGCCATTCAAGGTGGAGAAGAGGAATCTCGGGAACCTTTGCCTAATCCTGAGATTGAAAAACCTCAAAGCGTCGAAGGGGAAAGTATCGTCCTAAGTGAGGATATTGACCCCTGAATAGGCGAGGATAAGTTCGAGCTCCAACTTATTGAAGAGCTCGAGGAAGTAAATATCGATCCACAAAATCCCTCACGGATGGTTAAGCTCGGGAAAAACCTCTGTCACAAGAGGAAGGCGAAGCTGATCAAATTTCTGCAGGAGAACCTGGATGTGTTTGCATGGTCACACGAGGACATGGTGGGAATCAGTCCAAACATCATCATGCACACCCTTCATGTGGATAGGAACGTTCCTGCAAAGTCCCAGAAACAAAGGCGCCTGGGAACGACTCGGGCTAAAGCCCTAGAAGAAGAAGTAGCCCGACTCAAGAAATGCGGCTTTATCCATGAAGCCAAGTTCCCGGTTTGGGTCGCCAATCCTATGCTGGTCCTGAAGCCCAACGGGAAATGGCGGACCTGCATTGACTTCTCCGATCTGAATAAAGCCTGCCCCAAGGACTGTTTTCCCTTACCAAGGATCGACCAATTGGTGGACGCCACAGCAGGGCACGAGCTCATGTCCTTTATGGACGCGTACTCAGGCTATAATCAGATCGCCATGAATCCGACGGACCAGGAGCATACCAGCTTTATGACCCCAACTAACGTATATTGTTACAAGGTCATGTCGTTCGGACTGAAGAACGCCGGTGCTACATACCAAAGATTGGTGAATAGAATGTTTTCCAACCAGATCTGGACGAACATGGAGGTGTACGTTGATGACATGCTAGTCAAGTCAAAGACTGCCGATAACCATGTTTCTGACCTGGAGGAATGCTTCAAGATACTAAGAGAATACGGCATGAGGTTAACCCGCAGAAGTGCACTTTCAGGGTCGCATCTGGAAAATTCCTGGGTTTCATCGTCAATACCCGAGGAATCGAGGCGAACCCCGATAAGATTAGGTCATTGCTCGAGCTCCCCTCACCTAGGTCGTGAAAGGACGTCAAAGGTCTGACAGGAAGGGTGGCAGCCCTTAATCGGTTTATTTCAAAATCCACCGACAAGTGCCTGCCATTCTACAACCTGCTCCGGGGGAATAAGAAGTTTGAATGGACAGAGGATTGTGAGCATGTGTTCCTCAACCTGAAATCACATCTGGGCGAGCCACCCATATTGTCCAAACCAAAGGCAGGAGAGCCTCTTTTCCTTTACCTAGCTGTCACGGAAGATGCAGCTAGTGCCGTATTAGTCCGTGAAGAAGACTGGGTTCAAAAACCAGTCTGCTACATCAGTAAGAGGCTTCTCGGAGCCGAGTCCCGATACCCGGTGATGGAAAAGATGGCATTCTGTCTTATCACGGCCTCCCGAAAGCTCAGGCCGTATTTCCAATCCCACTCAATACACGTCATAACCGATCAACCTTTAAGGCAGGTTTTGCAAAAACCTGAGGCATCGGGACACCTGTTGAAGTGGGCTATCGAGCTCAGTCAGTTCGAGATTTTGTACACCCCACGAACTGCAATAAAAAGCCAGGCCCTAGCTGATTTTGTGGTGGAGTGTACAGGGTTCCAAGAAGATTCTGTGGTGGATCCGCCCCAGATCGCCTCGGCCCAGGCATCATGGAAGATCTTCATGGATGGCTTATCTAATGAGAACGGCTCCGGGGCTGGAATCATTTTGATATCCCCAGAAGGGCATAGATTCCACTCGGCGTTGAGATTCGGATTCAAGGCCTCCAACAACGAGGCCGAATACGAGGCTTTGTTGGCCGGGCTAAGGGTGGCCCAGGAGCTGAAGGCCAGCTCCGTTCAATGCTTCAGCGATTCCCAACTCATGGTAAACCAGGTGCTAGGTGAATATCAAGCACGGGGAGCCAAGATGGTTGCTTACCTGGCCAAGGTAAAATTCGCACTGTCCGCATTTGAACGAGGCTCGATCGAGCAGATACCTCGAGAACAGAACGCTAACGCAGATGCCCTCGCCAAGCTCGCACCTCTGGGGAGACGGAGGCTTTGGGGTTAGTACCGATAGAGTTCTTGGAGAAACTAAGTATAGAAGAGGTCGGGGTGGAGGTCGAGATGATCGACGCCAGACCGACTTGGATGACCCCCATCCTCGAGTGTCTCACCGAAGGAAAGTTACCCGAGGGGCGTAAAGACGCACGGTGGATACTGTACCAGGCTCCAAGGTACACGATAGTAGATGGGGTGCTGTACCGGCATGGGCATTCCATACCCCTTCTATGATGTGTTCTGCCAGGCGAAACAAAGACCATCTTGCAGGAGGTGCACGAGGGTTTTTGTGGGGATCACACTGGGGGGCAAAGCTTGGCCCTGAAAGTCTTAAGGCAAGGGTATTACTGGCCCACTCTATCAAAGGACTCGATCTCGCACGTCAAGAAATGTGATAAGTGCCAGTGATTCGCCACAGTTGCCCGAGCTCCCCCAGTCGAGCTGAAGATGATCTCGTCCCCGTGGCCATTCACGGTTTGGGGAATCGACTTGATTGGCGCCCTCCCTACTGGAAAGGGTGGGTTCTATTACGCGGTGGTGGCTATCGATTACTTCACCAAGTGGGATGAGGCGGAACCTTTGGCCACAATCACTTCCAAGAAAGTCCTCGACTTCGTGGTCAAAAGCATTGTCTGCCGGTTCGGACTGCCAAAGAAAATCGTATCCGACAATGGAACTCAGTTCAACAGCGACCTCTTCACCGAATTTTGTGAAAGGTACAGCATTGTGAAAAGCTTCTCCTCCGTGGCCTATCCCCAGGCAAATGGCCAGGTCGAAGCTGTCAATAAGACGCTAAAGGCGAGCCTTAAGAATAGGCTGGACGAAGCCAAGGGGGTCTGGCCAGAACAGCTCCCCCAGGTATTGTGGGCATACCGGACCTCGCATCAAACTCCTATGGGTCATACTCCTTTCTCCCTGACCTTTGGGAGTGAGGCAGTCCTTCCTGTCGAAATAGAGCTATCTTCGCACAGGGTCCAGGCGTATGACCAGGACCGCAACCACGAACTACTTTGCACATCCCTCGACCTGATTGAGGAAAGATGAGAAGATTCGCAGCTCCATGTCGCGCATTACCAGCAAAAAATCACTCGTTATTTCAACTTAAAGGTCAAAAAATGCGCCTTTAGCATCGGCGACATGGTCCTCAGGAGAGTCTTCTTAGCTGGTAAGGATCCCAAAGATGGAGTATTGGGACCGAGCTGGGAAAGGCCATATCAAATCACCGAGGTCATAAAGGAAGGAACTTACAAATTAGCTCAGCTCAATGGAGAAGCAGTCCCACGAACTTGGAACGCCATCCATTTAAAGAGATATTATCAGTAACACCCTTGTAAGGCTTACTCAGAAAGGCCATTTTTTGTGTATTATGCAATGAGAATTAAATCTTTTTTCATTATTGTGTATATTTGCAAGTGTAATCTCAATTAACCACGAAAGACCCTTTCCTAATTACTTAGGAGGCATATGGTGCCTGGATATAACCAGGTCGCCTTAAAGGCTTAGAAGTTGATTCAAGTCGATTGATCGATGTTTTTCTTAAAAAACACGAGATATTAATAAAGGATTAACGCGAACTAAGTCATATCCTAGATATAACCAGGTCGGCTCAAAACTTAGAAGTTGATTCAAATTGATTGATCGGTGTTTTTCTTAAAAACACAAGATATTAGTCAAGAATTAACACGAACTAAGTTTTCAAATTAATGTCCTGGATATAACCAGGTCCTAAAACTTAGAAGTTGATTCAAATTGATTGATCGGTGTTTTTCTTAAAAAGCACAAGATATTAGTCAAGAATTAACATGAACTAAGTTTTCAAATTAACGTCTTGGATATAACCAGGTCCTAAAACTTAGAAGTTGATTCAAATTGATTGATCGATGTTTTTCTTAAAAAGCACGAGATATTGATAAAAATTAACGCCAACTAATTTTTCAAACTAACGTCCTGGACATAGCCAGGTCCTAAAACTTAGAAGTTAATTCAAGTTGATTGATTGTTGTTTTTCTTAAAGAACACGAGATATTATATCAAGAATTAATGCAAACTAAGTTTTCAAGGCAATGTCCGGGGAGCAACCAGGACTTATCTTAGAAGTTGGCTCAAAATTGGTTATGTTTTCCCCTAGAAAAGCATAGAATGTCAATCGCAGCATCAACAAAAACTAAGACTTGCCAAAAATGCAGAAAGGTAAAGTGATGCCAATCAATTAAAAGCAAAAAAGGCTGGTAAAGCCAATTGTCTCGAGGTGAGAAAACCTCATACAAAAGTTACAAAAAAAAATATATGTGTTCAAAAAAGAAAAAGAAAGAAGGCCCTAGGCTCCATCGGGTTGCTCCGTTAAGGTCGCCGTCTCGCCCTCCTGCTTGGCCGCTGTGGAGGTCTCCCCGGTCTCAGAGGGCGCCTCTTGCTGAAGGCGAGCTTTAAACCCCTCCCGGAAGGACTCCCAGGCATCCGCTCCTAGAAAGGAGAAGTCGCCATCCGGTTTGAAGGCCCAGCAATGGTATAGCATGTCCTCCATGGCGGAGCTGGAAGCTGCCTTCTCCGTTACCAAGGCGACCTTGGCTTCCTCGGCCTCGGTTTTCGCAGATTCTAGCGTGGCCCGGGCAGCCCTGGCCTCCTCGAGTTCGCCCGTTACAGCAGCTAGGGCGGCCTTGGTAGCCTCGGCCTCTTGCAACTTGGGGCGGGACGCGTCCAGCTCAACCCGCGCGGCCGCCAAGGCATCCTTGGCCTCCTGTTCTTGCTTTTGGGCAGCCTCCAGGGCGACCAAGGTAGCCTGCTGGGCGGCCAAAACAGCCTGATGCTCGCCCCTCATGTCCTCGAGCCGAGCCTTGGACCTGGATATGCTCCAGTGAAGAGCCAGAGCACCCTACAAAACAAAGAGGCAACTGTCTTAGAAAAAAAAGGGAGAGAACGTGCGATGCATGGTAACCAAAGAATACAAAACGCAAAGCCAACTTACCGTTAGAGCCATTCCCAGTGAAGATTTCATCACGCTCTCCGGGCTCCTTGTTTCGATCACCCGCAGGTCCCTTTCGGCGGCGCTGTAGTAATGGTCGACGGTGTAGGTCGTTGTCTCATACATTATCCCCCGAAAGACGTCAGGAATTTTCTCCAAGGCCTGGGGGTCCACCGGAACGCGCACCTCGGGGACCGCGGTTGCCGAAGTCCTGGGATCCATCTCCATATCCCGAACAAAGGCAGGAGCTCGTGGAGGGGGCGGGGGCATCTTCGCCACTGCTGTAGGAGGTGGAGGTACCTTGGCCTGGGCAGCTGGGGTCTGGTCTTTCCCCTTGGCAGGGGACTTGGATGTTGTCCCAACGGCTTTCTTCGCCACCCGGAGCTTCTTCACAATGGGCCCAGAGGCCCCAGCAGAAGAGTTCCCTCCGGTGAACATAGCTCGCAAGTCTTTGTTTCCGGGCTGAGACATCTCCTCTGGCAAAACAAAGACAACATTAGTATACAAGTAAGCATTTATGCAAGAACAACAAGAATAAGAGGGAAAAAGCGAAACTCAAGTATATATCGGAAGGGATCCTACCCCCCGAGCTAGAAGAGGAATCTATGGTCACGACCATCGACCCCGGAGCTTCTGCGGGGGAATCTAAGACAATGACTTCACAAGCTGGAACAGGTTCTGGGTCCAAATCTGGCTCGGGACTAGACTTTTCTACATACTGCCTAAGATCCGGAGCTACGGTACCCTCCCGAAGTGAGGGCCACGACCGGAGATTAGTCCCATACTCCTCAAAGAAGGTCGACCTAAAGGCTAAGTTGTTGTCTACGACTACAGTACCCCTAGGGTGACTACTCTCGTAATCCAGCACGAGCCGGTCGACACACTGGAGTAAGGTTATGTCGAGGTCTGGGTCATTTCGATGGCGCTGGATGGGCTGGTTGGGATTAAACCTAACTAGCCGAGGGTCTGCGGTGGCCCTATCTAAGCCCCTAAATAGATAAGGGTTACCTTGGCCGGAGGGGCCGGCTGCTGCCCCGGATTGGGCCCTCTCCGCGTTAGCTGCTTGGGCGACCTCCAGCGCCCGTTTCTGCCTCACGAGGGGCACCTCGTCCTCCTCTCCTCCCTCGGCCTCCTCCTCGGGGATGGGCCTCATCTCGCGAGCTGGGGGAAGCCCCCGCGGTCTCCTCGGAGCCAAAGTCTGGCCTGGAGAGATCAGTTTGCATGCCAACATCGTCTCGTCTATCATGAGCTGGCGATAGTCCTTTTCACTGGGGGGCAGACCCGCCAGTGTCTCGTACTGACTCTCGAGGATCACAGACTTGTCTGTCCTCGCGAAAATGGCTGCAGAATTGTTCTAAGTCAGAAACTGATATAGGGGAGCTAATCGATACTTAACTTACGAGCTTAGAGTAAAAGGTACTTACGAGGACGGTTGAAGTAATGAAGTTACAGTTGCGAAACCCCTTGGACATAAAGAACCGGTCTTTGAAGTCGTTGGGGTGGCTGGGTAGCTCGATGACCGCAGCCGTGTTTGGAAAATGGGTCAGGTAGTAGAACCCGTCACCTCGCCCCCGCTGCTCCGGGCTGGCCTTGAGGCAGAAAAAATATAAGATATCCACCGGGGTGGGGACCTCCCATTCCTGTTTCAGGAACAGATATCTCAACCCTGCCAATAAACGGTAGGATTTAGGGGGGAGCTGGAAAGGAGCCAACTTCACATAGTTGAGGAAGTCGGCAAAATATTGGTCTAGCGGGAGGAAGGCCCCAGCCTTGAGGTGCTCGTCACTCCAAGCCGCGTATTCCTCGTCGAGCGGCGCGCAGCTCCGCTCACCTTCTAGGGGAGGTCGGGCGATCAGGGCCCCCTCCCCAGCACGATATTGTGGGAAAGGAATATTTTATTCACTTTCCCCTGGTCGGTGATCTTCGAGACGATCCTCTCGGCCTCGAAAAAAGCGTCGGACGCCACCTCGAGCTCCCGCTCCACGGCCGGCCCGAAAACAGGGATTGGGGAGTCGGTCACCACCTCCTTTCCTTTGGATTATTGGGAGGACGAGCTGCCTGCGGTCTTCTTAGGGGCGTTCTTCTTGGGTCCCATCTGGTCGCCTAGTGAACAAAAGAAGAAACTTTAGAAGGGGCGACCTAAGCATAAGAAAGAATCTGAAGAGAAGTGTTTCCTTTGCACGGGCTGAGGTAAACTCAGCCCGTGGAGAGTGAGACCACGCAGTTCTATGAACACGCGCCTGTGCTCCCAACGGATCCCTGGTTACTCGGAATTCGTGTGTCAGGAGAGTCGAGATAAAAGTTTGCCTTGGAAGGAAAGTTTCAGTAGGTAAGAAGTGCAAAACCGCCTGTGAAGCGTGTCCCTTAAGCTACCCGGTTTTGCACCCAAAAGGCTGGAAATGTTAAACAAGCATACCAAAAATCCTACCCAGAAGATTTCCCCAGAAAGCGTACCCTATGAGCCAGGCTCCTAAATGGTTTTCTTCCACAGTCGATGCCCTAAAGTAAAATCCTACACCCTTCATACCCACAAAAAACCAACAGAATGTTGCATGCAGCTACAGGAACTATTTACCTAGGCTACAGTGAAAAGAAAATTTAAAGCATGCACAGTCAGAAAAATTACGGAGTGTTGTGCTGTGGAGGGGATGAAGGGATCGTCTGGGTTGGAGCCTCGTCGGAATAGCTGGTACCTAAGCCTCAAAGGAGCCCTTGCAACTGAACTTCTGGAATGCTGGGAACGGTAACCGGAAGAAAAAGAGGGTTTTTTTAAGATGGGAAGAGAGAAGAAGATGGGAAATTTAGAACATTTTCAAATAAACGGGTGGCCCATGCGTAAGGTGGCCACCCCTTTTATATACGTGAAAGGCCGTGTGAGGAGGGCTGTTGGATTGCCCTGATGTGGGATCTGAGGCTCTCTACTCGAAAGGCGAAACGACGGCCGAGTATAGGCTAGGCCATTTAATGTGGTTCTCGAAAGATGTACCATCACCAACCACGATGCTCCACGTATTCGGCGCCTGCGTAATGGGCGGAATACGGAGAGTCCATGAAGAAGCCTAAAAGCCCCCGCTGTGGCCCCAGATGACGTCATGTGCCACGAGCAGAGGCTTGGGGGGCAAATGTACACCCTAATTTTCCACGGGCTATTAGCGAGTTGATATATGGCATAATTATATCAGCTACGTGGATGCCACGTAGCCGGAGCTGCTGTTGTCAGGTCGTATCTTTCTAGCTCGAGGTAGTCAAAAGTTTATTAAAGATTACTTAAGAGCCGAGTCAGAGATATGAAGACTGTAGGTCAAGAAGGCATCCAGCTCGAGGTACGAGCTGGAGTTGGCAGCTGTGACCCTTCATAAAGTCAACCACGCAATGTAAACGTGCATATATCAGACATCACGTGTTTGATATATCCCTGAATTCTCGGAGACGCAGCATGAACGTCCGTGTTCAGGCACCCACGACTGGGTTGGGCCGTGCGGCCCATTATCCCCCTTACCCATTGATTAGACCACACTTCATTTGTCAGGTTTTAGGAATTAATCATGAATGTCACAGAAGTGACATGATGGGTAAGAAGGTCACGGGATGACCCCCCTTACCAACTCACAGGTGCCCTCTCCTATAAATATGGAGACCCTGGGAGTTGCAAGGGGTTGGATTCTATTGTGTAACAAATTACCTTGTAAAGAATATCATAAATATACCAATAATATTGGCTGGTGGAGTAGAAGGATTTTAACCTTTGAACCACCTAAAAACGTATTCGTGTCATCAATTCATTTTAAGATCATTCATCTGTTTCGGTTCATTATTTAGCACTAATCTCATTCTCTTATTTTCTTAATTACTTGTTGGCGAAGAACCGCGTCAACAAAAACATAGGGTACCAAGTCTGTATTTTGATCAAACACAGGGTACCAAATGATTATTTACCCAATAAATTAATTAAAAATTAGTTTCTAATTAATTATTGGGCCTAATGGTGTAACACTCTAATTTAACTAGAACATATTCTTTTAATAAATATTTTAAATACAAAAGAAAGTAGTCTTTATAAATGCTCCGGAGCTGAGTTTCATCGAAACATGCAATTAAATAAAATATGTTCCAACATATAATAAATGCATTTCATAAAACTAATGATAAACTATGATGTTCTTAGGATCATCGTCGTCCATGCAGTCCCCTCATAGAGCACAAACACTTTCTTGGAACGGTCCCTGCTCACCATGTCATTACATAATCAATTCTTGCCTGTGGAGAGGAAAAAAAAGTGAGCTAAAGCCGAGTAAGGAGAATCAAACCAAACATCAACATAAAGCAAACCTCATATAGCCAAGTCATAATCTCATATCATAACAATACATAGCATTATCATTATCATCATCATCACAATCATCATACAAAAAACCTATGTGTGCACTACTCATGTAAATGGGAGAGATAACTACGAGGAAGCTCTCGTGGTCCTCTCTACGACCTCCATGGTCAACTTTGTGGCTATCTTTGTCCACATTTTACCTTCCCAAGTGCATGCCCTGAAACATATAGCATACAACATGCATTCAATAAACATTAGAAATCAAGTAAACATGTTTAACCTCCTTACCTTCGCGTGTGTGTGGAGTCTTTGAAAAAGGAGAAAGTGATCTTGTTTAACGATCAAAGCCTATCAACAAAATAACAATAACCTTATTTAGACCATAACATGCTTAAATAGCTAAGTTACACACCCAAGAACCACTTTGCATGAGCCATGCAACAAGTACCCTTATTTCATTAATCATAAATATTATATTCCCATAAATCAAACTTACCCTAATACCAACACCAAAAAACCTTCAAAAATAACCAATAATACCTTAATTAGATGTGTAGGTCGAACCACTATGAAGCACCACCACCTTAGAGATTACGAACCCTAGCCAAGAATCATGTCTATCTAATAACCACAAAAAAGAACAAGAAGAGAATGAACTTGAAGATTAAACCATAAAGCAACATTTTACCTTAAACCTTTATTCCCTTTCTTCATGAAAATCCTGAGCCCTTAAGCTAAACCTCCACCTCCTCAACCTTCTTTCTTTCTTTCTTTCTTTCTTTCTCACGCCTTCTTTCTTTCTTTCTTTCTTTCTTTCCTCACGTCTCTCTCTCTCTCTCTCTCTCTTCCTTTCTTAGTGTTGTGCAAAAATGAGAGCTAAACTCTCTCTATTTATATGCTCCAAGGCCACACATCAAATCCTCCCAGTTGAAGCTGATTTATTCCATTCTTCCAATTTACATAGCCTAATTGATTCACAATCACTATTAATTGATCGTATCCTATTCACATTAGCATGAACCTAGTCCTCATTCTAGCCACATTTATCAAACACTATCCCATCGATGATCTTCTAAAATCAATCACCATTGAGTTCCCATCATCAAATCTCATGAATGTCGAAATCTCTAAACTAGAATCAAGAGACAATCCTTCCTTTTGTATCACCAAATAAATCAAGAGCATCACAGATGCTTGATTTTCAAAATTGGCTCTTCAAATGAAGCTCTTGATTCCACTCAATCAAGGAACAAATCTTGTCATTCACATTGTCATCCCATCCTCTTGAATTTTCAAAAATTCACCTCACACTTCCCTTTTACTGTTCAAAAATCAGCTTGTAGTGTGAACAAGAAAATCCTCATTAATTCACCACAATTCAATCAAATATGTCAAGCCTTAATTCATACAAATCATCAAGATCTTACCACGCTTCTCTTTCACACACACCACACACCCAAGGCTTAGTCACACACACATGTTCACACATTATCATATAATTAAATCAAAGCATAAATGAGTAATAAAATAAAGGTAAATAAATAACTACATAAATAAATTAATAAAAGAATAACTATTATAGTAAATAAGGTAACAACTAATTAAACAAGTAAACAAGACAATATAAAATCATTAAATTAAAAAATTAAAATAAATAATAAATAATTAAAATGTGTGTGTCTGGATATTACAGTATACCATCCTTAAAATGAATTTCGTCCTCAAAATTTGACTCACCAAAAATCTCGAGATACTGTTTTCTCATGTCATCCTCCAACTCCCAAGTTGCTTCCCTTGCCAAACAATTCTTCCACAGGACCTTTACTAGTGGAATCTTCTTGAATCTCAGTTCCTTGATTCCCTTTTCTATGATTCCCACCAGCTGCTCATCATAACTTAGGTCCTATCTCAACTCTATCTAACAGCTTGTAACTCAACACATGGGATGGGTTTGACACGTACTTTCGCATCATAGAAATGTGAAAAATGTTGTGCGTATCTGCCAAGGCTGGTGGTAAAGCTAAGTGATAGGCAACCTGCCCAGCCTTGTCCAGTATCTCAAATGGACCTATATATATTGGGCTTAGCTTACCCTTTTTTCCCAAAATGCATCACGCCTTTCATAGGTGATACCCTTAGAAACACGAGGTCACCTACTGCGAATTCAACTTCCCTATGTTTCGGATCTACATAGCTTTTCTGTCTACTCTAGGAAGTTAGCATCTATTTTCTAATTCTCTCTACCGCCTCACTTGCTTCCTTAACTACTTCGAGACCTAACTGGATAAACAAGTCAGTCTCTGTTCATTTTCAGAGAGAGCTCCCACTCTCCATTACTGTAACTGCCCCAAGGACAAGATCAAACTCAGTGTATTTGTTCTTGAGGGTTCAAATTTTATCATAAATAATACTGACTAAAGTGGACGTAGGTCATCTTTTTTTAGCCGAACCACTATAAATATTTGTCTCGTTCATTTATTACCGCATTTGGTCCTCTTTTCTTTGGCTCATTGTTTATCATTAAGTTCCGCTTTGAGATTTTACACACAAAACAACTCTTCATTTATTATTTTGTACAAGTAGACGAAAAAATGAGTCAACATGATATATGTTGTTATTTTTGCAAAATTTACTTTTCATGTTTAGTAGAAATCAATATTTGTAATTGTTTATGTGTTTTTGTTTAAGTCTCAGTTTTAATGTTTTCATTTCAATAGTTTTTGTGTTGTAATGTTACTTTATAACTTTTAGTTTTATGTTTAGTAACTTCTATTGTATAAATCAATTATGTGTTACTTTGTCACTTTTTTTAATCTTTTATGTTTTTAAATTATAATTTTTTTTAGTCTAGCATAGTATTACTTTTTTTCTAAAAATAAAGCATACTATTACTTATAAACATGCCTCTTTTTAGATATATAATGAAGAATTAACAAAATAGGACCTATTGATAAGAAAATGGTCAAATTGAATATGGATTTTTTTTTTAAAAAAAAGGAATGAAGAAGATATCCAATAGAATATCAAGGTGTTGAAGATGATGATTTTATAGGTTTTGAAAACAATTGATGATATGCATTCTTCTCCTTATTCTTCTTTTCATTCTAAATTGTCTAAACTAAGAGACTGTTTACTTGATATAAATATGTGGCAACAAGTAATGTTTACTGATTTGGTTAAATTGAAGAAGCAGAAAAAGGTTGAATTTGAGGCATAATGGCTATTTTTTCTTAAGATAAAGGAGAGCTAGTGTTACACCCCAAATTTTGAGATACAAATATTAGCCTCTAAATGTAGGCTCGCAATTATATAGTCTGATTATATAAAAGACAAATAGTATGGTTACTTATGCAAATAATCAATCACGCTAAGGTGTCACATCACTAGTACCCGCGCATGCAATGTGAGCTTGAAGGTCGATGTTCCCTCCGAAGGATAGTCTCGAAAGTCTGACAGTAAGGAGGCGATGCTAATGTTTTGATGAGCTCGAAACATGAAGCAGGCTCAAAAGCGCATTGGAGTAACAGTGTGTGTGCAGTTATAAATCCATACAATTATGAGCTTAGTTAAAACCGTATGTAAACAATCCTATTTTTAAGGGATATTTATTGTATTAATACATTTTATTGTATTTTAATATATTCTTTTGTATTTCAAATGTAAATGAGATATCTTGTAACTTCCCTAAAATTAAGATAATAATATTATGTAAATCGGGTCTATAAATATCCTAGATTTAGTCATATATTTCTTACGCACAAATTTGTACTCAAAGCTCTGTGAAATTGCTCTCAAAGCTTTAAACACAGGCTATTTACTTATAAAAGTGACTCGTAAACGTAGGTAAATTTAACTACCAAACCACGTAAACAATCTATGTTCATTATTTTGTTCCTTTATTGTTTGTAAGTGCTTAATCGCTCTTATTTAATTTAGTTAACGTAAAAAGTCGTCACAACTAGGTTTAAGTATTAAAGTTACCTGAGACTTTTTTTTTTAAATAATGAAAATGATGGTAATGTTGGTGAAAATAGTCAAGTTGACATTGTTAATAAAATTGGTCGTGACATTATGAATAAATGGGTTAAAGTTAGCAAGAAGGAGAAGAATTTTGGTTTTCATATTGAAAAACACTAAGAATAATGTTGAATGAAGTAATTAGATGTGTGGTAATGGTAAATTTGATCTTGATAAAATGTTAAGATTTAGAACATTTTGGATGAAAATACTACATTATAAAGCTAATGCCTATTTAAAAAGATAGTTTTGAAAAGAAGTAATGTACTTCAATTTCAACTAAATAATAATAATAATAATTTAATATATAATTATAATTCATGTCAAACAAATAACCAAATATACCATATATATATTTTAGAGTTGGATACATTAAACAATGTATTTTGTAGTGCCTTGAACCTAGGTGTTGAAGTTTAACTCCAATCAAGCATACACGATCCCATATGAATGCAATACTTATCCACAAAATAAGAGCAACACTCACAAAATCAAAGTTGAACCTATAAAAAAGATATTCTTAGTTATCCTTTTTTTTTTTCTATAGTTCTTCAAACTTATTTGCCTTACCATCTAAGTTCCCTTTAAAGAATCAATCTCAACAAAATAGTTTGAATCCCTTACGATTAGGTATTTAAAGCTTAACGTGGTTGCATCGTGAGTTTTTATTATTATTGATTTTTGTAGGTGCTATTGGTATAGGCAACGTGGTTTGAAATCACATAGTGAAACAATTGCCTTCCTTCCTCTTCCCATAGATATTTTTTAATTAGTTTATATATATATATATATATATATAATCTCTTCTATATAAAAAGTGGGTAGATAATAGAAATTTTTTGTTTTAACAATTTTTTATTTTTTTAATGTTAACTTTAACAAAATATTTTTATATTTAACAGAATATTTTTATATTTAACGGTAGTTTGTAAATATCACTTAAACTTAAATAAAAAAAATTAAAAATTAAAAAAATAAAAATATGATATTTTTGAGATATTTTACAATGATAATTATTTAAAAATAATAAAAGCATGCGTTTTATAACTTAAATAAATTTTAATTAAACTTAAACTCACTTATTAGAATAATATCATATTAAACATATAATATAATCTACTGTCAATTAGCAACAAATTGTTTATTTAAAAAAACTTGCAAGAAACTTAAATTTAAAATCCACGTATAATATTTAATATTACATTAAACATATAATATATAATATTTTATTATCACTCCCAAATTCAAAACTAGAACAAACATAAACTTAAACAAAAATAAATAAATTATTTAATTAAAATAGGATATTTATTTGAAATTTATATGACATTAATATAAATTTAATAAAAATAATTAATAAATTCTATAAATAAAACTAAAGAAATGTGCATTGCACGTTACTTATATCTAGTAATTATAAATGTGCATGTATTAAAAATTATTTTTTTACTTACGTTTTTGTTACAATTTTAATTTTTTTTTCATTTATGTATTGATGTTGTCCTCGTGCCCCCAGCCTAATGTTATTTTTGGAATCTACTAGAACCATAGGTAGAATGGAAAATGACATATCTCATACTTTTCCAATATTTATTTAGGAAGTCCACTAAGCACCATTGGTCAATTAAACATAAGAAGGTAGATCCACGTGAGAGATAATACTTTCAACCTTATTGTGGTGTGGTTGGTGGGAATCGATCCTTGGATGGTCTAAAGAAAAGTTTTGGTAGGTCTTTTTTTGTTATTATGCCACCACCACCACCGATAGTATATCCACCCTAAGATTGAATCCTAGATCTGTCCTGATATGATGTTCGATAAAGTATTTTAATACCATTTTTTCAAGCTAAACTCCTTATTACAAGAGATGTTAGACACTCCATTTCCAATCTTAAGAGTTATTCATGTTGTTTCATTCCTAAAGATGAGAATAAGGCATTCTATTTATCAACTTTCCTTTGTCATGTGAGTCTTTCATTTTTGTTTGCTAAAATTTTCTTCTTGCATTGTTACCATTTTTTTTAATTTACTAAAAACTTATACATAATAATTAGAAAAAAAAAAAGGAAAGAAATAGTATGAAGAAAGAGAGATGGTGTGGTCCCAATCTAAGTGGATCTAAAGTGTTGAGGTTCATTAATTGTATTGGTTTGGAGGGTTTAGGGCATACCCACAAACGATGGTATGAAAGTGAGCATGTGTGGTTTTTAGAGACTGTGTGGGACCCACTCAAAACCAAAGTGGGGTCTCATTCATTCTTCCTTCCTTCTGCCCTTTCACACGTGTTACGACCCTTGTGATGACATGAGCCTTCACTTATACTTCTTTACCATACATTTTTAATCTAAAATAAAAATGTATAATAAAAAAGAGAGAAATTTACAGTTATATATGTATATATATTATAAAATTATAAAGTCTACATTTGGTAAATTTTATAATATATTAGATATAAACAATGTGTAATATGTATATTTATTTGGTTTTATTTATAAAATTTATTAATTATTTTTATTAAATTTATATTAATATCATATAAATTTTAAATAAATATCTTATTTTAATTAAATAATTTATTTATTTTTATTTAAATTTATGTTTGTTCTAGTTTTTGAATTTGAGAGTGACAACAAGAGATTATATATTATATATTTAATGTAATATTAAATATTATACATGGATTTTAAATTTAAGTTTTTTGGTAGTTTTTTTTTTAAATAATAATTTATTGCTAATTGATATTATATGTTTAATATGAGATTATTCTACTAAGTGAGTTTAAGTTTAATTAAATTTTATTTAAGTTATAAAATGTATGATTTTATTATTTTTAAATAATTATCATTGTAAAATATCTAAAAAATATTATATTTTAATTTGTTTAATTATTTATTATTTTTAAATAATTATCATTTTAAAATATCTCAAAAATATCTTATTTTATTTCTTTTCATTTAAGCTTAAGTGATGTTTACAAACTATCGTTAAATATAAGACTATTTTGTTAATTATAAGAATATTCTGTTAAAGCTAACATTAAAAAAAATAAAAAATTGTTAAAACTAAGAATTTCTGTTATTTACACACTTATTATATTAAAGAGATATTGACTCCATGTTTGGTAGCAAATATAACTATCGAGATTTTTAAAAAATTGTTATTTTAAGAAATCTTTAAAAAAAGTTACAAATTACCATTACACATTAATACACATATGAAAGATACTATATACAATATCTCCTTTTTTTTTATACATTCTCTTATTTAGTATTTGAAACATAGATTTTATTAATAATTTATGATTAGTTATTATATAATATATTTGAATAATATCAACATGCCATAGATATTGTAAAAATATAGTGTAATTCATGGCAAAAAATATATATAGTGTAAAAAAAAAATTAGCCAAAATAAATTTGCATAAAGATGTATGTTCAAAATGTTTTGTAACAATATTTTAATCAATATTGGTTCATTTTAAATGATATATTTCATTATTTTTAATCAATAGATAAATGATTTTATAAACTAACATTCTATAATAATAATAATAATACTTTCATGCTCACCGAAAGAGTTGTCTCATATTTTTTTTTTACAAATCCCTTGTTTATTAAGCTCAAATCAAAATTAGATTTGGCTATGCTTTGGTTTTTTCTAGAATAAATATGTTAGATGGATCCATTTTAAAAAAAAAAAATAACAATGAAGATCATATCACAATCTAGTCGAGTTCAATAATTTCTCATTCTTGTGATTATCTTAGTAAATTTGTACATGATATGATTGGAAAGAGTACAAGGTTTATTTATTTATCTATATTTTTCAAAGGGAAAAAGAGTACAAGATTTATTTATTTATTTATTTATCTATTTTCTTTTATAAGTGAAAAAGTCCAAGGTAAATTTTGTGGTAGCGTGCGCAAAATAGCAAGAAATATAGGCGATGGTATTATGCGGCGTAGTTTAACGCTAAGCGATGCAGAGACCCGAGAGAGCTTAACCTGCGCACCCCTATAATTCATTTTGCTTTGTAATACACCACGCGTCTTTGTTGGACGTTGTTTTCACGCACCGTTCGTATGTGGAGACAATAGCATTTATAGCGTGCTATTTAATATTTTCCTTTTGTTTCTTCTTTAAACGGTTTTTCACCTAAGCATTAAAAGCGACCTTGGTAGCTTTTAAATTTTAAGTCAAAAACGTCATATCTTTTTATTATTAATTTTTTTTTTAACAAAAATCATTCAGTGAAATTATATTTTAATATATTAATTATTTAAAAAATTATTGTCCATTAAAAAAAAATCTAATAGTTTCTCCTAATAGAATCATAATTATTGATTCCAAAAGGAAAATTTGAGTTTCTATTGGACTAATAAATCCAAAAAGTGTGATCCAATTCTAACGTTACAAACTTATGTTATTATTTGTTTTGTTTCTAAAAATACTATTTTTATATTTTTAGCCTTCATTTTTTTTAATCTTCTTTCTTCTCCGTCTCTTTCTTGGTTCACTCTCTTTTTCATGGGAGAGTCATGACAGTCACCACTACACCACATCACCACCAAATTTCTTTGAAAAAAATATTAACAACTTCGACACCTTCTCCATTTTTATTCTTCTCTCTTAAATTATCCATGGAGACTAAAAAAATACCTCATGATAGTTATTGATGATTTAAAACTTAAACCCACTAAAAGTTCAATTAAAACACTAATTTATGCATTTTGAATAGATCTGGGCATGGATTTTTTATTTTATTTTTTGTAATTTTTTAGCTTTTTTTTTTTTTTTTTTTGTGATTTTTCGGATCTCGTTGACGCGGTTTTTCACCAACAGGGGATTAAGAAACCCGATTAGAGAGATTAAGCTTGTTAATAAATCAGAAATGTAAACTCGCAAAATTTTAACGTGGTTCAATGATTAAAATTCACCCAGTCCATGAGTCACTCTTATTTCTTGCTTAGGAACTCTTGAAGAATTTATTTATGACAACTTCAGTAGAATTTTGGCATACAACATATTGGTTCATTTTACTGTCAATTCCCCTAATATTAATATGGAATTATGATTGACAATATACATTTAATGTGCATATTGGGAATCCGGGTCTATAGGGATTCTTCCATATGCATATCTTTGAACCGCCTCGAGCTAGATGTCACTCTCGAACTAGATATAGCTAGAGCAGGACGGATTGACTTAGATAATGCTCGGGCTTGATGAAGGTGATCTGGACATGGGATACTTCGATCTCTTGTCATCAGTACTTCAAACGATCTAAAGGATCCTGGGTTGTCCCAAACTTAGTGACACAACCTCAAGCTGTTTGGTTTGAAGTTAATGAAACATCTCTGAAGTCTTGCATCCTTTACTTATTACGAGCCAGCTGTATCTCGAGCAAGATAATGAAACTCATGTATTTAGGGTACAACATTTGCTCCCCAAGTCCCTACTCGAGCATGACGTCACTTCTGACATGCACAGTAGGGACTTTTTGGCTTCTGTCGTGAGAATACGTGCCCACCCACTCACTTGAGTATGGGACACGTGTCTGCTTATTGTAGGGCTATGTTCGGGTTTTGAGTACAGTGACAGTTGTCTTGTCAACATTTTGTCGTTGTTTGGTTTATTTAATACTGACCCTCGGATCTCTACCTGCTTTAATCATGCGGCTCAGATTTGTCCCCAACTTTGAAGTATAAATAGGAGAACAAGGCCTGGCATTCACCACCTTTGCATTTGAATTTTCCTTTCTTACTTCTCGCCGAGAATTCTCAAAAAACCCCTTTAAGTTTCTTCCCTCTCAGAAATCCCTTTGACGATTGCCTCCAAGATTTTCTGCAATCTTCGTCGTTCTTTGTCCTTTTACAACTTCGATCAAGAACCAATCCATAAGTACATATTTACTCTTGTTTAAATTTCTTTTTACTCATTTTTTTTTGACAAGTTTCTAAAATTTTCCAGTGTGTTTTTCCTTATTTTGGTTCTGTACAGGTTTAGTTTGGGTTATACTATGCCAAAACAAACATGACTACAAACTGTTAAGTTAAGTGCATAAAAAGAGGTAATTTTTCTGGGTTTAGAGGTTAAATGTACGAATCTCTTGGTCTGGAAGGTGAAGGGTTTAGGCTTAAACCCAGGTAGCTTAAGGGACACGATACAAGGATGATTTTGCATTAAATTACTTTTTGAAACCACCGTGTCTGACACGCGAATCCCGAAGTTTCAACACCTTCCCAAGATTAGGGCGCGTGAATTAGGGACCACGCGTCAAGATATTAAGCCTGAACTTAACCCATAGATGCTTTAAGTCGAGTAATAAAGCCTTAGAATTTTAGGTCGTCATTTCTTCCGTTATTTAGAACTAGGTTATATCCCTAGGTCACCTCTAATGAGTCAGTTTGTAATAAGGCAAACTAAAACAATCGTCATGTCCTCTCAAAAGAAAAAGACTGTGGTAGGCTTCTCTTCTCGAGACAAGGATAAGCAGGTTGCCCCCGAGACCCCCATCCCTCACTTTGGTCCAATGGTGGAGAAGAAGATCAAGGTTCTTTGAGGCCGAGAGGATCGTTTCTTGAATTACTTCTCAATCCAAAGTAAATAAAATAATGCTAAGTCACGGGATCAAGATGAACCTAAACTTCTACGCTCGACCTCCGTTGGAAAGTGAGCGGAGTTGTGCCCCATTGGAGGACGACGTCGGGGCCTGGAGTGATGAATACCTGAAGGCGGGTGCCTTCCTCCCACTGGATCAGTACTTTGCGGACTTCCTAAACTACGTGAAGCTCGCCCCATTTCAGCTCCCGCCAAATTCTTATCACCTCCTTGCGGGGTTAAAGTATCTATTCCTCAAGAACGAGTGGGAGATCCCCACCCCAGAAAATATTTTATATTTTTTCTGCCTGAAGGCCAATCCAGACGTTAAAACCTAAGGTGATGGTTTCTACTACCTCAACCGGTTTCCCAAATCCGCCTGCATCTTTAACCTCCCCGGCCATCTGAATGACTTCAAAGACCAATTCTTTATATCAAACGTATTCTGGAACTACAAACACCGTTATTTCAACTGACCTCGTAAGTATCCTATCTTTTAACCTCTTCATCTGAATTATTTACTTTTGCTAAGATTTACTTATTCTGATCGAGTTGTTATCTTGTGTAGCAATTTATAAGAGGACGAAACGTTCTGCGACTGTAACGCCCCAACTTCCCTAATATGGGTTAGTGCCTTGATTAAGGGCCAGGAGGGCAATAATTGATTTAATTATGTATTTATGTGTTATGAGCATATTGTTATGTGAATTATGTGAATGGTATGATGATATGAATATGCTTGCATGTTTAAGTGTATTAAATATGCATGTGGGCCCGTTTCTTATTAGAATGACATTTTCGTAATTTTGACCTGCTGAGGGTATAATTATAAATATATGTGATTTATGATTTGCGACCACATTATTATGTGAATATATTTAAGTTACCCGGAAAGAGGCGATCCAAGTGAGCAAGTTAGCGGAAAAGTCACAATGGGGTAAAAACCCGGCTCTTGGTGAGCTTAGGGGTATTTTGGTAATTTGGTAAATTACTAGGATTTATTGAGTAACAAGAATTAATTGATGAATATTTGGTTTGATAGACTTATTTGGGAATATGTGGGGTAATTTGAGATTAGCAGGAAATATGCCAAATGACAATGTTGCCCTTAGGCGTAACCTTTAAGGATAAGTGGGGCAAGGGGCAATGAGGTCATTTGACCACATTGATTGGTAAAATAGGCAATAGCCATAGGAGGGGACATACACGTTTTTTTCCCTCTCTCATTCTCACTTGTTGGATATTTTGGAAGAGCACTTAAAGGTACCCAAAAGACTAGACCGAGCTTGGATTTTTGGAGGAGATTGAAGGGGAGTTAGGCTTGTGGCAAGGGACTTGAGGCTACTAGGAGTATTAGCACCCAAGGAGTTTGGATTTTCTTGGGGAAATTCAAAGGTAAGACCCATGCTCTTGGTATTTCAATGGTGTTTTTTAGTTTAGAGTTTGATTTTGGGTTTTGAGTTGTATGATGTGTTTTGTTGAGAAATAAGTGTTGGGTTTTGGTTGCCTAAGCTTTGTGGTGTATTTTGTTGTCGAAAGTTTGCTGGAATACTAATCCTTAGGTCAAAGTTTTGTCTGGTTGGGTAGAGAAAATCGTAGATTTTTCAATTGGGGAAGAACACTAATATTCTGGGCTCAATTTGTGTTTCTGGTGACCTAGCGCGATCGCACTAGGTTGGGCGAGACTGCGCTAGTATCCCAGAAAGGGTGAAATTGAAATTCAATTTGGGGGCTCGAGTTTAGGGGCGTGACCGCGCCAATGCCCTGGAAACCCCAAATTTTTGGTGGGTACGACTGTGCTAAGGGGAGGCGCGACCGCGCCAGGTGCCTTGAAAAGTGGTTTAGCTGAATTTTAAGATTAAGGTCTGGGGGCTCGGGAATCTAGTTTAGGAGCCCGCTTGGAGGCTCAGGGGACATTTTTAGCGCCCCGTTAACTGGAAGCAGTGGTTCTGTGAGTTAGAGTTCAGATTGGAACTCTAGAACTGGGGTCGATTCCTGATGAACTGGTTTCTGCAAGGCTTAAGTCAGGGGTACCGCTCAAGGTCATTTCTTTATTCACACAAAGCTCGAGGTAAGAAAAATGCCCCTAATACATGAGATATGTGATTAGGGCTTGGCCGGTTGTTAAATGTAGATATGGTTAGGGCGTGGGCTCCTGTTAATGAGCATGATTATAATTATGCCTGTGAATATATGATTAAGCATACTGGAATGCGCTGCATTTGTTTATATGATGAATATATTATATGTATGATTATTCCTGATTGGAAAGCTCGACTTATAAGTCACGGTCGGCACTATGCGTGCAGAACACAAGCTGCTATGGCTTGGCCACCATGGGAGTGTATTATGTACTTGTCTGGCTTGATCGCCATGTCCGAGATATTAAAGAGAAACTAGGGTTGGACCATATTTTGCCTCTTAGGTTGCCTTATTTTGTAATCCTTGAGTTGTAAACGACTTTTAGACTTCTATTTTGGGATCCCATGTAAAGACTAAAGCTTTTAATGAAAATGTTTATTCCTTTGACCAAAAATTTTAATACCTGAGCTATTAGTTACTTAATCACATGGTTTAGTCCAAATGACTCATTTAGCGAGTACAGCACCATTTTAAACACATGTCATAACAGTCCCTGATTAGTAGGGGTTACAACTTTGTAACGCCCTAGTTATCCAATATTGTTACACTGTGTATTTTAAATAGTGCTTAACTCGCTAAACGAGTCATTAGGCCATAAACGTGCATCTAAATGTGATTAACATTCCATGGTTAAAATTTTGGTTAAAGGGAATGGATATTCTATTAAAATGTTAAGCTATACATGGGATCCCATAATAAACGTTTACAAAGTTGTTTACAGTTCCAAAATGGTCATTACAACTCAAAAGTTATAACCTGCCGACCTAAGCGGCAAAAATAGGGTTTAACCCTAGTTCCTCTGAGAAACCTTGGTCCTGGTGGTCAAGCGGCCGCATATGTACACGTCACCACCTAAGCTCTCCAACTCATGGTTAGTCCAACTTCCCTTTCCCCGTACCTGCACCACATAGCACCCGTGAGCCAAGGCCCAACAAGAAAACTCAAACATGCTCATAAGAAGTTAATAATACATTATCAAACCATAATAAGCATGCCTAGCAGTAATAACCATAATAAGCATGAACATGAATCGCCATGCTTATTAGCATGACTGTATATGTGTGAAGCTATTGGGATGCTTATTAGCATTGTCAATGCATGTGAATGCTTATTTGATCGGTTTTGGACCATGGGTTGGCATGGAATATTGTTATTATTGCCTGATGAGTTGATTCATTGATTGTAGATAGACTTGGAAGTATGCTTCTAGGGAATTCAAATGAGCTAGTCGACGCTGAATAATCAGGTAGAGAAATTAGTAAAAATGGCCTCTTTTTTTAAGTGATTTTGCACTCTGGCCTACTTTTGATAATTTTTTGCAAAATGGCCTCTGTCTAAAATTCGACTAGCTGTCTAATTTTTTTGACCAGCTGTCTAAAATTTTCAACCAACTGTTTGAATTTTTTGACCACCTGTCTAAATTTTCGACTAGCTGTCTAAATTATGAGAGGCCATTTTGCAAAGAATTATTAAAACTAGGCTGGATTGCAAAATGACTTAAAAAAATATGTCATTTTGCCAAAGGGCCAGTCCTTGAGAACTGGCAACAGATGCTTGCTGATATGCAAGCTAGGCTGCAGAGGTAGGAAGAAGAAATTTTCAAGTTGAGACAGCAGTAGGTTCCAGTAGGGAGCGCTGCATCAGTAGCACCATCTGCTGCCATAGTACCGGTCATACAGCAGTAGCGAGAGATAGAGAACCGTTGGGAACTACTATATGAAAGATTCAAGAAGCAGCACCCTCCGACTTTTGAGGGTAGCATATATCCACTCAAGGCTAAGCAGTGGATGAGCATGATCACATCCATCCTAGACTTTATGATGGTGGTGGGTAACGAGAGGGTGGCTTGTGCCACGTACATGTTTCGGGACGGTGCCCAAATCTGGTGGGAGGTGGTGTCCCAAATTAGGGATGTGACCACAACGAATTGGGAAGAATTCTGAGATGTATTTAATGAAAAATATTATAATGATGTAGTGAGAGCTGCGAAGGCAGATGAATTCAACAGTTTGGTTCAGGGAAATATGTCAGTAACAGAATATGGCCTGAAGTTTGATAGACTAGCCAAGTTTGCTTTGGACTTGGTGCCTACTGATATGAACAGGAAGGAGAGATTTCTTAGGGGGCTGAATTCTATGATAGCCCGGGATGTCAGAATTACTACAATGCCTGGAGTGACGACATACACTCAGGTAGTAGAGAGAGTCCTTACTGCAAAGGGCATTGAAAACAAGATATGGTGCAAGAACGCGATCAGAAGGGATACCAGGAGGATGGGACCTCCCTTTACAGGATCTGGTAGGGGAGGAGATGTTCTATCGATTTTGGGCATATAATCAGGATGGGGATTTCTCATTCCTTGATGCCAAAGTCTGGGGGCGCTACCTATCAAGTTCAGGACCAGTTGGCAAATGAGCCCACAGAGACAGTGGAGACGACTTCTAGGGTCAGGGCTGATGGATGAGAGGAAGAGGTGTCATCCTAAGTGTAACGTCCCAAATTTGCTAATAAGGCTTAGGGCCTTGATTAGTGTGTCTGGAGGGCAATAATTGATTTAATTAAGTTAATATATGAGTTTGATGATTATGTGATTAGATATGCATGTTTAGGTGAATTAAATATGCATGAGGGCCCCATTTGGCTATTAGGGGCATATTTGTAATTTTAGCCCGTTGATGACCTAAATGTAATATTTGTGTATACTGTGATTGATACAACGAGTGAGTGGTGATATATTTGTGATGAACAATTCGAGATGGTCCTAAGGACCAGTTTAGCTAGATAGTCATAACGGGGTCAAATACCCGGCTCGGGAGGAGCCTAGGGGTATTGTGGGAATGTTATATGTATTCGGGAATTACCGGATAATGGGTAGTAATTTATCAATGATTTGGACATGTTGGGATTAAATGGGGATTTATAGGAACACTCGAGGAATTAGTGGGACTTGGCAATCGATGAAATTGCCCTTGTACACTTAAGGATTTGGATAGATTTAAGGGGCATTTTAGACTTTTGGCAAGGGATAGATTTAGACCCCATTGACTACAGAGACTCTAGAGAGACTTGGAAGGAAACAGAAGAGGAAAGAAAAAACACCAAAGTATCTCAGCTCTTGTACTCTCTCTCGGCTCTCTTTCTCCCTCTCTTGGGGACTTAGTTGATCTTTGGAATTTTGGAGGAGAAACTCATAAACTAAAGCTTGGAACTTGGGGAAGATAAGCTTAGGGTGCTGGAGAGCTGGTCTAAGCTCAAATACTCATTGAGGTAAGGTTACTAGCATGCTTTGATGATCAATTCTGTTGAGAATGAAACTTAGTTAAGTTTTGGACTTAAGATTGAATTTGGTCTGAATTGGGGTGAGTTAGTTAGCTTTCTGGGGTACTAGCACTGCTTAAGGTGTAGTAGAGTGATTATGGGACTCAACTATGACTTTGGGGTGTGTTTAGATTGATTTTTAGGGAGGTCAGCTCATAAAAATGCATGGGAATTCTGGGTTTGGAGGCTCGAGTCGCGACCTTGTTCTTTAGGCGCCGCGGCCGGTGTGTTCGAAGAGGCTGGAAATCCTCTATTTTCCGAGGTGCGGCGCGGCACAAGGTGTAGCGCATAGTGTCCCTCAGCAGAGAGGCATTTTTCCTCTAACTTGAGTGCGCCACAGCCCTTAAGGGGTTGGGCCGCGGCTCAAATGAAAAATAATGGTTGTTTGAAGGTTTTTAGCTCGAGAACCCAAATGTTAATGCTCGGGAAGGATTTTACTTCCTGGATTGGTAGAATCCACGGTCCCGGAGGCTAGATTTATATTCTGAAGTATTTATTGGTTTAGAACTTGATGGATGGTTATTATGAATGCATTGTGACTAGGTTTTCAATGAGGCTCGGGTTAGGGGACTGTGCTTGGGATCACGGTGCTCAGATAGCTCGGGACACAGGTAAGGAAACTGTTCTACCCATAAAGCAGGGTGTGGCCCCATTGTTTGTATTGTAGGGCGTAGCCCTATTATTTGTATTACATGGTGTATCCCTAATGATTGTATTGCAGGGCGTGGCCCTAATGTTTATATTCAATATGTGTTTAAGTATCTGTTGATATTATGCTATGTGATACATATTTGTAAGTGAACGGCGAAGGCCGAGAATGGCAGGAAGCTAAATACGACCAGGGGTTGGGAATGGCATTAAGCATGTTGAGTGTAGGCCCTTAGGGCGAGACCCTCCTAGGGTGCTGGAGTCACCCTCTTAGTGAAGACCACGAACCCAGGGCCTGGTAAGCGCCTGGGACAGCGCTGGCCACTATATGTTTAGCCCGTTGGCTGTTTGTTATATATTGTGGATTGTCTAATATATGTTATATGTTTTGTATGAGTTTTCTTGTTGGGCTTCGACTCACGAGTGCTCTTTGGTGCAGGTAAGGGTAAAGGAAAGGTCGACCAACCATGAGTTGGACAGCGTGGAGCGACGAGTACATGTTCGGCCTACCTGGCTGCCACTACCAGGGTTATTTTTAGGAAAATGTACTATAATTGTTGTTTTGTCGCCTAGGTCGACCATGTGTATATTTTGATCTGCATTTTATTTTCTAAACAATATTTTGGGGTCCCAATTGTAAAACTTTCTATGATTTCAATGAATAACCAAACATTTTATCCCTAATGTCTTTAAATGACTTTTGCTTCAGTTTAGTCACATTTTTAACCTAAAATCTCGATTAGCGAGTTAATGACACATTTTTAACTCACTTAGTAACAGCTCTAAGGAAGTAGAGCGTTACAACTTGGTATAAAAGCAAGCCAAGGTTTATGGTTCCTGGAGATCGACCGAACATGTACGCTGGCTGCCAGTTACAAGCTCGACTCAGGGTTGGTTTGTATTTAGTGAATTATATGCTTGATTGCTTGTTAAAGTGCCCTATTTGCCTGAATATTTAAATAGAGCATGATGAACGAGTTGACATATGCTTGATGATAGGGCATGGCCCCCTTGATTGTTGTATGCTATATGTGTTATGTGGATTTGTTGGTTGTGATTTGTTGATGAATTTAGGAGGTGGTTTTGGTTGTTGTTATCATGCTTGATAAGCGGCATCATTGATTGCATGCATATTGTGGTAATGCCTTGGTGATCAATCAGACTTCGCGATAAAAGGGACGACGATGACAACCAAGGTTAGGACCCTCATCCTGCCCCCACCGAATTGACAATAGTTATTTACCGAGATGGAAGCTATACTTCACCGAACAAAAGAAGAGCTTTGATATTTGAGGCAACATGCATCTCCTCAAGGCAATGGGTTACAGGTTCCACAGGCTGTAGCTGTTAGGAACAAGTTTCCTAATACGCAGCGAAATGGTGGTGGGGTTGGCCCAGTGTACAACAAAATTTTTGTAACATATTTAAACTACCTTTAAATATGTGGATCCATTAATATACATACATTAATCATAAGCAAGTTAGGAATAGAAACCATACCTCTTGAAGCCTATCAAGTGTCCTTGCTATCTTTTCATAATAAGAACGATCTTCCTATCCAAGCTGCTCCCAGGTACTCACCCCAAGATCTTCCACAGCGTTCTCTACACCTCAAGAAGTGTGTGGGCACTTAGAGAATAAATGATAGTTTATTTGTGATTCTACTTGATGTACTCAACACATGAGATCAATATAATAGGCCTGAGAATCGGTTCTTTATCTTTTCAGGGAAAGAAAAGTATCGTTCTATTTTTCACAGAGCGAATGACTGAGTTGTCTGAGTTATCTGTATATTTTCTTATTAGTCATATGTTGACGCCGTTTTTCGTCAACTTAAATAGTAGAGCAATCAAACAGTGAAATATTGGTGCAAATTAATAAAGAGGAAAACTAGAGGATTTTTATGTGGTTCAGCAGTTAACTCTCCCTAGTCCACGAGTCTATGTTATTAAGATTTGGGAGTTTTCTGGAAACTTTTCAGAGAAGAGTTGCCCAGAGTTTTCTCTCCAGAAATCAAAAATCGGTCCCTTACAAATAGTGTTTCCTTATCTATTTATAGAGAAGGTTGCGAAATTCATTCTCACATATTTCGGGAAGATATTCTGTAAATCAATTAATATAATGCATTAAATGAGAGAATTTAATTGACATCCTACATACATGGAAATGTCCCATGATAATCGGGAACGGATAGCAGATTAAATGATATCCCTTAAATATAGGGATTGTACAACAATAAACGTGTTCAGACGTAACTGATTATCCCAGATGATTCATCCAACCTTCGAGATCAGTAATTAACATTGAGTTTGCCGAGACCATGAGTCATTCACGAGCTCGCCGCCAGCTCTATTTATACTCAGAACAAGTATATGTAGACGATGTTGTCGCAATTGAGCTTGTACTTCCCGAGTTCGAACCACCTCACTTGAAGGAAATCAGTGAAAAATATATTTAGGCGTTGTACCATGCCATTGCGAGCTCAGAGCACATCTGAGGCCATACACCCTCGAGGTCGTTGTTTACTTCAAATAGGTCTGACGGTTGGATCATATGATGACCGCGTATGTTTCGAGCTCACACTTGATGAGCCCAGTTTTTCGAGGTCATAACTTCTTGTCTCAAAATCTGGGTGTAACATTTTGCCCCCTCAAAAGTATCAGTTCAAATCCCATGAGAAGGAAACTTTTGAACTGCCCTTCTTGGAAACTGTACCATTGATTGTACTCGAGTGTAGACACGCGTCAGGCAGATATTGGAGGATCAGAGTACTTGAGTATGTTTGCACCATGCCCACGTCTTCTCATCTGCCACCTTTTTGTTGCCATTGCCATGCCAGTACTCGTTCGTCCAATCAGATACCAAATTCATCCAACAGTCCAGATTTAATTTGCCGTTTGACATTCTCTTGTGGTCTATAAATACGCCCATCGTCTTCTTCATTTCAATTTTACGCTTTCAAGTTTTCAAAGAAAAGTGAAGAACAAAAAATCAGAACTCAAAACTCATTCTACTTTTGTATGTTCTCCAAGCCGAGGAAACAAAACAATGCTGGCCTGTTCGACTCCGTGAAATCGTTCTTGCAACAGATCCTTCAGTCATCGATTTCTCTATACCCACCAGCCACATTGTGTAAGTATCAGTTCTTGATCATGTACATTCTATTTTTCCATGCATGTTTATGTCATAGTAGCACTTTGGACACCAATTTTAGTACCAGTTCAACACTAGGTTACTTTAGTCAATGTCGTGTAATTTTTAGGCTCTTCTGAGATTACGGATTTCCAATCCCAGATTTTGCATGAATGATGCAAATATGGCTCTTTTAACGGGTTTGTATTGATTTTGAACATCATATCATGTAGACCAAGAAACAGGGTATAATATTAGGGTTTATAAATTGCACATTTCTAAAAAATATGACTTTTCGAGTAACCGCCAACTTTTTCCCTAAAAATCTGGGATCTTTTAAAAATAAATTCACTTTCCCCCTTTTTCGTCAAACACACGCTCGGGGCTTGATTCTTTTGATAGCTCAAGTTCCCTCCAAACTTGATCTCGTTCTTTTAATCGAGCTTACTCGATGGTCTCGAGCATTCGAGCTCTGACCATTTTGATTTTTATCTTCAATTTCTTGTACACCTGGGCCTCACCCTTTTTCTTTCTTGCTAGATGTAATGCCTCGGATTCCCTATTATGATTAATGGCTGGATTAGTAGGCCGGGAGGGCCATAACTGTTTAATTATGCCATTAAATGTGTTTATGCATGTTTATGAGAATTATATTATCATATGATGTTAAATGCATGCATGTGAGTCCACAATTTGTTTATAGGGGTATTATGGTAATTTGGCCCGTTGAGGGTATAATTGAATATTTGTTGTATGATAATGATATATTGTGAGACCACATTATAATGTGGATTGGTTCGAGTATTTCGACATGAGACGATCTTTAAACATGATTTATCGGTTTGGTCATAACAAGTTTGAGCTCGGGGCTTGGGGTGAGTCTCGGGGTGAATTTAAAGGTTATAGCGTTACCGGGGATTTTAGGGTAACGGGTTATGAAATATTGGTGTTTGAGGATATTGAGATTAGCGGGAATTGGGAAGCGTTAATTATAATTAACGGGTTTAGCATAATGTACCAATTTTGCCCTTGGGGTGGCTTTGGAGGCTTAAGATGACATAAAGGGTATTTTGGTCTTTTTAGGGGTGGATATATATGATGTTTGATAGCTGAAGGTTGTAGAACAAAACAGAACAAAACAGAGGCTCTATTTTCTCTTCCCGTACACACCACTTCCTCCATTGCTTTCCTTGGGTTTTGAGTTCTTGGAGGAGATTCAAGCTAGGGAAACTTAAGGGCTGGATTGAAGACTTGTGTTAGCTTGTGTGGAAGGTTCAAGACAAGTTTCAAGGTGAGTTTTGGCTATTAACACAGCTGGTACTCTATTTTTGTTTATAGTTTTCAATTCATGTTCTTGATGTGGGAAGTATGAATCAAAGGAGGTTTTTGGTGTTAGTTGATTGGGGTTTGGTGTGAGTGAGATAAGGATGTTGTAAGGGGGTTTAATTACATGTTTGGAGGAGGTTTTATGATGGTTTGAGAGGCTGGTTTGAGAGAAAAACGCACAGGGGGAAAATCTGGTTTGTGCGTGGGCTAGTTGCTGAACTGGGCTGGGTGCCCCGGCACAGCTTTTGTGTGCCGCGGCCCACGCGCGTCTGGCAGATGGGGCTTGGGGGCGTGCCGCGGCACGGCTTTTTGGGGCCGCGGCCCATAAGGCCAAATTTTGCTAAAAGTGGTTTTTAGCTTAGGGATTCATACCATAGGCCTCGGGGTTGGACCTAGTACCCGGTTGGGTAGTATTTGAGGTCTCGGGGGCTGGGATTTGGTTTGGGAACCCTCAGTTATCATTTTTATTGATGAATCCTATATTTTGGTTATGACCAGGTGACCGTCGAGGAATTTAAAGGTTGATCGTTCTCAGGGGTCGTTCATATAATTATTCTCACTCGAACCAGAGGTAAGAAAACGGTGTTTGAGTACAGTTGCACCCTGTATAGGTATATGACATGCGTGGTTTGATACTTGAGGCATGTTGGTTGATATATGTGGACATGGATTGCATATTAAATGCTGTTGAACGTTGTTTACCTGTTTGAGACACTGACTAGTCAGGGACCGACTCTAAAGTCGAGAATCATGCATTGAATGGCTCTATAGCATTAATGCCAGACCGACCCTAAGGTCGAGGAACTTATAAGCGCTTGCTTGGCTTACAACCAGATGAATATAGCCAAGGTATATGACCCCGGTGACTGTTTGTCACATGGCTAAGGGACGTTGTCCATAGTTTCGACTCCAGAGTCGTGAGGAAGGTTACGTTGGTGACTAATCACCATACACCTGTCCTAAACAACTTATGAATGATTCACTTCTCAGTTAAGCCCTGGTGACCCTATCGTCACATGGCTAGAGGGAGCGATGCTCATTATTGTGACTTTTGGCTATTGTCACCTATTTGTTGGATTGATAGTCCTGAATGGTTATTATGATCGTTGTTGATATTATATCATGCTTTATTGTGTTTTCTTGCTGGGCCTTGGCTCATGGGTGCTATGTGGTGCAGGTAAAGGGAAGGAAAAGCTTGGCCAACCCTGAGTGGAGAGCTTGGGCGATGTGATGTACATACAGGGCCGCTTGACTGCCACGGTCAAGGAGTTCTCAGAGGGACTAGGGGTTTACCCTATTTTTGCCGCTTAGGCCGGCGGGGATTGTATATTTGGAACTGTAACAGCTCTTTTGTAACATGAACTACTTGTAAACATTTTAAAAAGGCTCATGAGCAGTTTATTTACTTAATGAAAAGTGCCCTTTCCTTTTTACTGATTTTACACCTTAACCTGTTAATGACACCTAGATCACGTTTTTAACCAAAGGACTCGGGTAGCGGGTCAAATTTCTGGTTCACCGTTCTCCGTAACTGTTCTGGGGTAGCCAGGGCGTTACACTAGATGTCGCAAAATTTGGAAAAGCGGTGGGGGCCAATATTTGTGATTCCTTACTCGCCGTTAACTCTGAGCCCGGAGTCACCCTTTACTCGAAACCAGCGGCTGATTAGAGAGCACGAATTGAAGTGTGAGCAAGAGGATACTCGAGCTCATTTTTCGATGCCAGATCGACGATGTCGAAGAGAGAAAAAGGAAGAGACTTAAGGTCGCAATCTATCTAGATCCACACCCCGAGCCTAGACCAATCCCCCTCGACCCTACCCTTAAAGTGACGGTAGCTTTCAATCCAAGCAAACTTATATTTTCACTGATAGGGGAACCAACAAATCAACCGTCCACCTCGCAGCCAACCACTATTCCCACCTCGAGGGGAGAATTTTTCAAGGTCGAACATTATTGGAGCTCGGTCTCTTTGGGGCAGATAACAAACATCCTAGCTCGACATGGCCTGGGATTATCAGGCTCGTTAAGTGTCGAGCTTCGACCCCCACTGAGCGTAGTTGTCATGCTTCGGGAGATGGAAATCCCGACAGTAAGCTAAAGCTCGCGGCTTGGAGCCATGAGCATATGAGGGCAGGGGCCTTATTGCCCTTGAAGTCCTTTTTTAAGGACTTTCTGGATTATGTTGGGCTCGCGCCTTTCCAACTCCAAACCAACTCGTACAGGGTCTTGTAAGCCCTGAGGTCGCTTTACCACAAGCTAAAGTGGGAAGGACCTTCACCAAAAGAGATTTTGTATCTCTTTTTCTTGAAAAGCAATCCCTCCCGAGCCCGGGAAGGAGATGGCTTCTACTATCTCTCGAGCTATCCCCAGGAGAGGAAAATCTTCGAGGACCTGCCGAACCATCCTCCCAACTTCAAGGTGGCGTTCTTTTGGACGGACGACCTGGCTCCCTTTAGAAACTATTCATTCAGCCGAATCCGTAAGTATACTATCTTTTTTCTTTTTATGCTTGAATTTTTGCTTAGGCTTGAACCACTCATAATACATTCACTTCTTCAGCCAACTATCATCGCCTTACTCCCACTGGTGAGATGAAGGAGCATAAGGAGACTTTACTTCAACTCCCTTATGGTAGGCACTCCCGCTCTTATCTTCTTCATGAAGATAATCTTCGAGCCTGTGGTCTCCTGGAGAAGGATCATTCCACAGACGATAGAGCCTACAAGAAGTACACCAAGTGGGAGTTTGTGCCTCTTCCAACCGGCAGCCTTCCCCCGAGGCAAAGCTCTTAGGCATGATCCCCAGCTCGCTGCCCTAGGAGTCCGTGCTCGGGGAACGAGGCCAATGATGAGGCTTCGAGCTAAAGCGACAAAGGTACGGTCATCATTAGCTCAGCTTTATGGTCTCCTTCGCTACTTAAGCATAAACTCGACACCCTAATCTTATGCCCAGATGATAGGGACAATTTTTATGTATGGTCTTGGGTAGATGAGAGGGTTCATAGGTTTCATAGTTGGCTAGGGAAGTACGATACTATGTATAGTCTGAACGAGGTCTGGGATGGAATAGTCGTCCAATACAGGACGAATGATTATAGGGACCTTTCGAGGTTGACTTCCACATATAGGGAAGGGACTCCCCCTGCCTCTTCCGAAGATGGGGGAATTACGTGGTCGCTGAGCACGAGCTCAAGGGAGAGTTCCAGTTAGGTTCCTCGTTACTTGTCCTTTTATTCCTTGACTGTCTGCATTATACTAACTTTTTTGTCTTGAAATTTCTTATAATGTGGTATGAATGTGCAGGTACTATGGATTCCAATCTCGAGATCGTGCTCTCCAGGGGTAAGAGGCCAATAAGAGTAAGCACCCGAGAGCCTCGCAGAAGTCTGATCGACCTGCTAAGGTCTCTAAGAGGACCGAGAAGACTCCTCCTTCCCCAGGTCCCATTGTTACGAGCCTGACCGCGGATCCTGCCTCCCATGTTGATGCTTCCTCCACAGATGCTCCTCCTCTGCCTCCTGCCATCAAGATCCTCCCCACGCTCGGCCCTCCTCCGAAGAAACCAGCATCCAAATGGCGCCTGTTGTTGATTTATACTCATGTTGATGAGTATGTCGTCGACAATGCTGCTAGGGACTCATGGGGCTACACTTGGCTTGGACGTCCTGTCTCGGGTAGGCCAGAGCATCACCAGCTTTGAGGCTCCTCAGTGGCAGTTTTTGGTCAATGCTCGAGACTGCAACACCCTTTATGACAAGAGTGTCGAGCTCGTTGCTGTGGTAACCTCTCTCACCTTATTATTTGTTGTTGTTGTGCTTAGTGTATGTTCTAACTTGATTTGTTTTTGTGTTAGTCTCTTACTGCATTTGCTCAGCTAAATTACAAGCTGAACAACGATGTCCATTTGAGCATGTCCTATGCTCAAGAGGTGAAGGATCTCCAGCTCAAGCTCGCAGAAGAGTTTAAGGCCACAAAATCAAAGCTGGAGGCTGAGGCCGAGCAGATGAAGTCCAGGATAGTAGCGCTCGAGAAGCTGAATGCCAGGCTTGAGGAGCTTAAGAAGATCAATGCCAAGCTTGAGGAGGAGAAAAAGGCCACCTTCGAGATAATGGAGGGCGAAAAGGCTCGTCTTCTTGAAGAGTTCAAGAAGAGGAAGGACCGAGCAGTTGACCTGGCCATGTACAGGATCTGGGCCAGCAATGCTGATCTTGATACCAGCTTCCTAGGCTCTTTTAAGGAGGAGCTTGTGGCCAAATGGCAAGCTCGGCTTGATGCGAAGGAGGCTGCTCGGGAGGATGCAAAAAAGGCCAAGGAGGATGCTGAGAAGGCTAAGGAGGATGCTGAGAAGGCTAAGGGGGGTGCTCCTTCCTCCTGAATCTCGATCTTGGGCTGCGTCCCTTTGAAACCTTTGTAATAGTCTTTTTCTTTTGTTTTTTATGCCCTTGGGGCTAAGAAAATTTATAGCTCGTAAAAGAGTTATTTTCTTATGATATTTACAATACCATATTTGACTTTACTTTAATATTTTTGCTTTACATCTCTTAAATAGAAATATTTTAAGCAATTTGTATTAAAAGTTTGTCCTTATGTCTGTTTATTCATACAAAAACGCTGTGGATTTTAGCTCGAGTTTCTACACATTTTCGCATAGTTTGCTCGATATATCTGTGTTCGATCTCGTTATTCGTCAAGGTCAGAACTTACTTTTACCATGCACACGAAAGTACTTATATGGCGTGCAAGATGGGTAGTTTAGTTATACCCTGCTTTTCTAGTTAATTTTCCTCATCCTTGGGTAGCTCCCCAAAGTTATGAGGTCGAAACTATCTTGTTGCAAGGTATTCCAACCTCGATCTCGACTTAACTTGAAGTGGGTTTATTTATATCCCACCTGCATCGATCAATTTTAGCTGATTTGTTCCAAACCTATTTAGGCCGTGTTCTTGGTTCGTAATCCATACACTTATATATTTTTGATCTAGTTATATCTAGATCGTACTGGTTTGCGTATCCAGTTGTATCCAGACGCTTTTCTAATATTTTTGTTATGCCCAAATTATCTTGGCTGCATTTGGTTATATCCAAACACTTTTACTTTTAATATCCAAATTATTTTAGCTCGTGCATTCGGTTATGCCCAAACACTTTGCTTTTAACAATCTGGTTATTTTAGCTCGCGTATTTGGTTACATCCAAACACTTTACTTTTAATAACCTGGTTATGTTATGTCCAAATTATTTTAGCACGCGCATTTGGTTACATCCAAACACTTTACTTTTAATAATTTGGTTATGTCCAAATTATTTTAGCTCGCGCGTTTGGTTATATCCAAACACTTTGTTTATTTTCGTGTATGCTATTTTTTATTTTTTTCAAGCTTACGGTATATATACCACTAATGCCCCCTTAATATCCTATGGGTGTGACCATAGGTTATTAAATTAAGAGAGTTTTCAAAATATACAACATATTGAAACGAAAATGAACTTTATTCAGAAATGAACAATTTATCAACAAAAGCGTAGTAAAGATAAACAAGCATGGTTACAGGTGACATCATTCCTACACTATTGATAGTAAGGTCATAGATGTTCGCCATTCCATGCTCGTGGTACCAATTCCCCATTTAATCTTGCCTATTTGTAGACGCCAGGTCGGATAACTGATTCGATTTGATAAGGCCCTTCCCAATTAGGCCCGACCACGCTAGCGGCTGGGTCCCGCGTGGCTAGGAACACACGCCTCAGAACCAAGTCTCCCAATTCGAATTTCCTGTCCCGAACCTTTTTATTGAAATATCGAGTAGCTCGCTGCTAATATGCTGCATTTTTTAGCTGAGCCTCATCCCATCTTCTTCAATCAAGTCCAGACTTACTTCGAGCTGGGATTGGTTCGAGGTTTGGTCAAAAGCATGGCTACGAATAGTGGGTATTTCAACCTCGATTGGTAGCATAGCCTCGCATACATATGCCAAAGAAAAGGGGGTATGTCCTGTTGAAGTGCGAGCTATGGTTTGATATCCCCACAAAACTTGTGGTAATTCCTCGGGCCATTTTCCCTTAGCTTCTTCCAATTTCTTCTTCATAGAACTCTTCAAGATTTTATTCATAGCTTCAACTTGGCCATTCGCTTGGGGATGAGCCACAGAGGAAAAGCTCTTTATTATCCCATTTTTCTCACAAAAATTGGTAAATAGTTCACTATCGAACTGAGTACCGTTATCCGATACTATCTTCCATGGCATTCCATATCGGCAGATTATATTTTTTACCACAAAGTCCAAAACTTTCTTTGAGGTAATTGTTGCCAGAGGTTCGGCATCGGTCCACTTCGTAAAATAATCTATTGCGACTACTGCATACTTAACTCCACCTTTGCCAGTCGGCAATGAGCATATGAGGTCAATTCCCCATACCACAAATGGCCATGGGGAGGTCATCATAGTTAGCTCGGAAGGTGGAGCTCGTGGGATTGTAGCGAACCGTTGACACTTATCGCATTTCTTGACATAATCAAATGTGTCTACTTTGATAGTGGGCCAGAAGTATCATTGGCGTATAATTTTCTTTGATAAGCTATGCCCCCCAGTGTGGTCCCCACTGAATCCCTCATGTATCTCTTCTAGGATATTTTTGGCCTTGGGTGGAGTCACACATCGGAGTAGTGGCATAGAGTATCCTCTCCGATATAGCCTTCCTTCCACAATAGTGTATCTGGGGATCTGATACATCAGTTTTCGACCTTGTTCTGTTTTGCTGGGAGAAGGTCGGTTTCAAGGTACTCAACTATTGGGGTTATCCAGGTTGGCTCGGAGTTGATCATGCAGACATCTTCCTGTTCTAACTCGCTAATACTGGGTGTCAACAGATGCTCGATTGGCACAACATTCAGCTTGTCGACCTCGGTGGATGTGGTGAGCCTGGCTAGGGCGTCTGCATTCGAATTTTGTTCTCGGGGAACCTGCTCTATTGTGTAGAACTCGAAATGTTCGAGTGCTGTTTTTTCTTTTTCTAAATATGCAGCCATTTTTGTTTCGCGAGCTTGGTATTCCCCTAAAATTTGGTTGACCACCAACTGCAAGTCATTATAGCAGTGTATCGCTTTAGCCTTGAGTTCGTTGGCTATTCGAAGTCCTACCAATAGAGCTTCGTATTCAGCCTCGTTGTTAGATGCTTCGAAGTCAAATCTCAAGGCGGAGTGAAATCGACTTCCAGTTGGAGTGATCAATATGATTCTTGCCCCGATCCATTTTCGTTGGAAGACCCATCGACATAAAGTTTCCACAGCTCGCGGGCTAGGGTTATAACTTTGTCGTCAGTCATTCTAGTACATCCTACTATGAATTCTGCCAGGGCCTATCCTTTTATGGTCGTCCTTGGATGATAAGTGATATTTAATTGAGCTCAACAACCTATTTTAATAATCGGCCTGAGGCTTCTGGCTTTGATAAGACTTGTCGTAGTGGTTGGTCAGTCAGCACATGGATGGGGTGTGCTTGAAAGTAAGGTCGGAGCTTTCGAGATGAGTGAATTAGGCTGAGAGCCAATTTCTCCATTAAGGGGTATCTCGATTCTTCCCCCAGTAACCTTTTGCTGACATAGTATACTGGCTTTTGTACCTTCTGGTCTTCTCGGACAAGCACGGCGCTGATGGCATGCTCGGTTGTAGCGAGATATAGGTACAAAATTTCTCCTGTGATAGGTTTCGACAAGATAGGAGGCTCTGCGAGGTGCTTCTTGAGCTCCTAAAATGCTAGCTCTCATTCCTCTGCCCACTCGAATTTTTTGCCCCCCCCCCTCCTTAAAAGGTTGAAAAATGGAAGACGGCAGTCTGTAGATTTCGAGATAAACCTACTTAATGCCACCATTCGTCTAGTCAAACTCTGGACATCTTTATGCTTTCGAGGTGAGGGTATGTCAATCAACGCCCGGATCTTGTCAGGATTAGCCTCTATTCCTCGTGCGTTCACAATGAAACCCAGGAACTTCCCCGACGATACTCCAAAAGAGCATTTCTAGGGGTTGAGCTTCATGTTGTACTTTCGTAGCACGGCGAAGCATTCTTCAAGGTCGTCCACATGGTTATTGTTATGTTTATATTTTACCAACATATCATCAACATAAACTTCCATGTTATTACCTATCTGTTCAGAGACATCATGTTTACGAGCCGTTGGTATGTGGCTCCAGCATTCTTGACCCTAACAACATGACATTGTAGCAGTACAAACCTTTATATGTCACAAAACTCGTGTGCTCTTGGTTCGGGGCATGCATGGCAATCTGGTTATATCCAAAATAAGCGTCCATGAACGACATAATTCCATGCCCGGCTGTGGCATCTACGAGCTGGTCGGTCCGAGGTAGGGGGAAGCTGTCCTTAGGACATGCTTTATTGAGGTCAGAGTAATCGATACAGGTCCTCCATGTTCCGTTAGGTTTTGGAACTAGTATTGGGTTAGCGACCCAATCAGGGTAGAAGGCATCTCGTATGAATCGGTTTGCCTTCAACCTGTCGACCTCTTCCTTCAGGGCTTTCTTCCTGTCATCGTCCAGGAGTCTTCGTTTTTGTTGCTTCAGGGGAAGCTCTTATCGATGTTAAGGGCGTGGCTCATCACATTCAGACTTATCCCTACCATGTCTGAATGTGACCATGCGAAAACATCTTGGTTCTTCTTCAAGAAGCAAATTAATTGCTATTTTATTCTTGAAGGTTTTTCCCTACCTTCACAGTTTTTGGGGGATCAACCTCTTCGAGCTTGACCTCTTCGAGTTCTTCTAGGGGCTCGAGGTCAGCCATTTCTTCTATTCTTTGATCGATCTCTTCGTCTATTTCGAAAATTGTCCCATCCTTACTCTGAATTACTACAAGCGTTTGTGCGCTTGTCTGCTTCTTTCCTCTCACGGAAATGCTGTAACATTCCCTGCCAGCGAGCTGGTCTCATTTTAGGGTCCTGATGCCACTAGAAGTCGGGAACTTGATGGCTAGGTGCCTAACGGACAAAACTGGCCCCAGCCCTACTAGGGCGGGTCTTCCGAGCAGAATATTGTAGGCCGATGGAAGATCCACCCCTAAAACTCCATCATCTTGGTTGTCAAGACTGGGAAGTCTCCCAAGGTTATGGGGAGTTCGATGGATCCCATACATGCAATCCCTTCTCCTGAAAAGTCGTACAATGTCGTTACACAGGCCTTTAGGTCACGAAGCGTGAGTCCCATCTTTTCTAAAGTGGCCTTGTAGAGGATATTCACTGAGCTCCCATTGTTAATTAGGACCCGGTGTACCGTCTTATTCGCGAGCTGAAGGGTGATGACTAGCGGGTCATTGTGAGGGAATTGTACGTGAGACGCATCATCCTCAGTAAAAGTTATGGGTTGAGATCCAACCCTTTGTTGTTTTGGAGCTCTGGGTTCGGGTTCGTAAGGGGACCCGTCACCAGTTTTCAGCTCATTGACATATCTTTTTTGGGCGTTCCTACCCAATCCTGCAATATGTGATCCCCTCGAGATGGTTATAACATCTTCTCCATCAATCAGAGGGGGTCGTTCATCTTCCCGTGCTCGGGAGTTGTTGTTCTGGGAAGGCGGTGTAGCTGCTGCCCTCTGGCTGGTGGAAGCTTGATTGGGGTTTTGATTCCTAACATATTGTTTGAAATATCCTCTCGAGATCAGGCCTTCGATCTCATCTTTTAATTGCATGCATTCATCGGTTGTATGTCCGATATCTTTATGGAATCTGCAGTACTTGCTGGAGTCTCTTTTATCTTTATGATTTCTCATGGGGTCAGGCCGTCTGAAAAGGACCTGGTTCTCATTAGCCAGGTAGATATTCTCCTGAGACTCATTGAGCTTGGTATACACCTTGTATACGGAGAAATATCTTTCCCCTTTCTTCTTCTTTCCCTCTTCTGCCTCGGGATTATTCCCTTCATTCTTCTTTCTTTTAGAAAGGTTGTCCCCAGGGGGTTTTGAGGTCGTACGATCCGCCGAGGTCGAGGCAGAGTTTGCATTTGTTGTTGTAGTTATGGGCTGAGAGGTTATATTCAATGCTGACCTCGCTTCTTCTACATTAACAAACCTCTGAGCTCGTCGATTGAACTCGATTAGGGACCTTACGGGCTTCCTCTGCATATCCTCCCAGAGAGGACTTCCAGGCATTACTCCGGCTCTGACAGCCATTAAATGGCCACTGTCGTCGATGTCACGAGCTTGGGAAACTTCCAAATTAAACCTCGTGAGGTAACTTTTCAGTGATTCATTCGGCTGTTGTCGAACATTGGTCAAGGCAGACGCCTCAGGCCTAATGCCAACCATGTCCTTGAACTGTTTCTTGAAATCTCTTGATAATTGATCCCAAGAAGCAATCAAATGTCTCTTATACTTCTCAAACCAATTCTTCACTGGTCCCGTGAGCGAGGCTGGGAACAGCATGCATCTGAGCTCGTAGCCCACATTACTAGCTCGCATGATTGTGTTGAACGTGCTTAAATGACTGTGCAGATCCGAATTCCCATCAAATGGTGGGACATGAGGAATTCTGAATCCCTGAGGAAACAGGGTGCTAGAAATATGCGGGGCAAAGGGCTCAAGTTCTTCATCGAACTCTTCGTCTCATTCCCTATCTCATTCGTTTTGTAAGAGCCTAAATGCTCTTTCCAACTGTTCAATCCTTTCTTGGACAAGATCTATGGGGGTCTGACTTGAAGCAGCGGGCACTGGTTATCATTGATTACAACTCCAGTTTCGCGCCTCGGCGCAGGGTTCTTGTGCCCATTGAGATGATCCCTCAGATCTGGGTTTAATGGATTATCATTCCCCTGATTATGGTTCAGATGTTCTCATAAATCTAGGTGATTTCTTCGATTCCCAATGTATCTACGTTCCTGGTCATATATACTGACTAATCTAGTGTCTCCCGAGCCTTCACTGACATGGCTCGTTGCATGGTTGTTTCAAGACGGGTTTCTTGTCGGTTGCCTCATCTCAATAGTGTGAGACCAAGACATTTGGCTTCTCGTGGGTTGGGGACCCCTATGCTCCCTAGCAGTCTCCCCATTTCCACGCCTTCGCCCAGCTCATCTTTCCTTATCACCATGGGTCGGTTGTGTGTTCCTCCAAGTTGGTGAGGGATACCTTATTGGCGATGGTGGGTGCCTTATTGGTGATGGTGGCTGCCATCCATTACGGGGCCTAGAAGGTCCTGAGTTTGTTCGATCAGGCTTTGCAATGTTCTGCGCGTTACCAGGATTTTGGGTCTGAGCTTCCGAAGGGGCTTGGTTATTCCCTACTTCGGGTGGTGCCTCCGCAGTTAGGTTGGCAAGACCTCCAGCCTGGTTACTTCTCCGGGTTCTCGGTGGAGCAGGTTGTTCCGCTGGCAGCGGAGGTGGCTCCGCTCTTTTGGTGGCGACGTTTTTGCGTGGTCGCCCTCGAGGCCTACGTGGTGGAACATGAACGTCCTACGGAGGAGGAGCCTGGGCCTCTGGCAGAGGTGGGGCCTGAGCTGCTTGCACTTCAGCAACTAGTCTGGCTAGCTCTTCATTGCATTTCTTGGCCTCTGCCAACTGCTTTCATAGTTGGCGATTTTCGAGTTCCACTATCGGGACATATTGTTCAGGATTGTAGTACATGTCCTCGTCGTCCCTGGGGGCTGGTGGTCCCCGAGAGTCGGATGTGTTGGAAATGTTCCCTGAAAGCATATGTGGTGGACATTGTTTTTATGAAATAAATAAATAAATTGAATTTGTTATGCATATATTTTATGGACTATATTATTCTATGATAATATTATGTAAATATCAGGAAAATTCCTAAGTTCATGAATGTAATCTCAAACACGTATTAGTACGAGAGGATTGTGTTTAAGATAAATGAACTTGAATAGTTCGTAGTAAAATAAAGTTATGGAATCTTTAGATTAATTACTGCAAGTATTGTCCACTAGTATTATGAATACATGTGATCTAGATCCGGATCACTAGTGTGGTAGGACACTTTAGTGGAGGTGCTTTATATATTAGAGAATATATAGAACTGGACCAGATATGTTTATTAATACTTAGTTAAATACCGTTTCGAAGTATTAATTAAATATATCAACTGATGATCATATACAAATGGATCTTAATCCTGAAGTTACTATGAACTCCTCTTTATGTTATATGAGTTCTTTGATTCACTTGTTAGGGTCTGTCAGAATGATCAGGCTAAAAACTTTTGTTTTGGGAACTCATTAATATAGATGGCTGGGGACATAGTATACAGATATGGAATCTATACCTTCTCGCAAGAGATTGAATGATGGTTTTCTTAAGGGTTGACTTTTGGGACTGAAAGGTTATTGAGCTCAAATTCATAATTTAGTTGTGAATTAACCTTCACTAGTAGAGTCAATGGTACTTAAGGAAACAAGACATAATTAAAAGGGTAAAGCGGTAATTTTATTCCCGATTAATTATGAACCATTATTAGAGGGTCAAGTTGTATGCAATGATTATATCAATGAACGCTTTATGATTATAAAGTACTCAGTAAATGAAATGTCTATAATTACAAAAGTTCAATCTCATATTTATAGTGGAATAATCATGAGATTAATAAATTAAGATTATTTAATTAAAGAGTTTAATTAATAATCTCAAATTTATTGGAGCTTGGAATTATAGGTCCATGGGTCCCCATAGCGGCTCTATCAACACTGTTCAAGGTAAGAGTTAAAATGAAGGGAAAATAGTTTAAAGACATATTTAGGAAGACATTTGTTCTTCAGGCCAAATATGCAATTATATGATAATGGTGATTAATTAATTAATTACAAATTAGTTGTAGTTAACCAAATTAATTAATATTTAATTATTATATAATTTTCGAAATTATACTAAATAATTAAATTAAATTTCGAAATTTAATTAAATAATTAATTAATTGTAATTTTCGAAATTATGATTAATTAAATATTTATTTTCGAAAATTTGGGTTTAATTAATTAGTAGAATTAATTAAATATCTTTATTTGAGTGGGAGATGATAATCTAATAAGTTCAAATTAGATTTAAATTTAAAAGATTGATATTTATTCAAATAATTGATTATATTTGATAATTAATTAAAAAGATAGTTAATTTGAATTAGCTATCAGGTTGTTAGATCTTATCTGACAAAGAAATTTGAATAAATAATTAAATAAAATTTGAAAAACTAATATCCCTAGAAATTAGGAAGCTACACGTTCACACACAGTCCATAGACTGTGTGTGGCATGTAGAGCAGTATTTTTTCAGGGATGGGATTTTCAATTTTATTTGTTTAATTAATTAATTAATGGATAATTCAAAAATTGGTTTTTGGATTTTTTCATTAATGGAATAATTAATTAATTAAAAAGTAAATTGTAAAATGGTTACATTTTTATTTTTTTAATTTTGAATATTTTCTGTTAAGTAAGACTGATCAGATTATTATTCAAAAGAAGAGAAGTGAGTGTGAGACTACTCTGACAATTTCGCTCTATGAAAATAGAACGATAGTTTTCTCTCCCTGAAAATAAAGAACCCATTCTCAGGCCTATTCTCTTGATCTCATGTGTTGAGTACAAATAAACTATCCTTCATTCTCTAAGTGCCCACACATTTCTTGAGGTGTAGAGAACGCTTTGGAAGATCTTGGTGTGAGTACGTGGAGCGGCTTGGATAGGAAGATCGTTCTAAATACGAGAAGATAGCAAGGACACTTGATAGGCTTCAAGAGGTATGATTTCTATCACTATCTTGCTTATGATTAATGTATGTATATTAATGGATCCGCATATTTAAAGGTAGTTTAAATATGTTACAAAATTTTTGTTGTACACTGGGCCAACCATACCACCTTTCCGCTGCGTATTAGGAAACTCGTTCCTAACAGGATGAACCACTCCTCTCATCAGGGTCCGAATTCACCATAGGCTGCTTTCCAGGGCGTCGGGGGTAGTCAGCTTCATCTAAAATTCCATCCTCAGGAACATTGGGATCATTTGCTGCCATTGTTGATTCGGGAGGCCCTCTCACTGAACAGACTCACACATGTACCGTTTAATGGCTCTCAATGAAAGCACCAAACTGTTGACGGTGTTTTTCGTCAACTTGAATAGTAGAGCAATCAAACAGTGAAATATTGGTGCAAATGAATAAAGAGGAAAACTAGAGGATTTTTACGTGGTTCAGCAGTTAACTCTGCCTAGTCCACGAGTCTGTGTTATTAAGACTTGGGAGTTTTCTGGAAACTTTTTAGAGAAGAGTTGCCCAGAGTTTTCTCTCCAGAAATCAGAAATCGGTCTCTTACAAATAGTGTTTCCTTCTCTATTTATAGAGACGGTTGCAGAATTCATTCCCACATATTTCGGGAAGATATTCTGTAAATCAATTAATATAATGCATTAAATGATAGAATTTAATTGACATCCTACATACATGGAAACGTCCCGTGATAATCGGGAACAGATAGCAGATTAAATGATATCCCTTAAATATAGGGATTGTACAACAATAAACGTGTTCAGACGTAACTAATTATCCCAGATGATTCATCCAACCTTTGAGATCAGTAATTGACATTGAGTTTGCCGAGACCATGAGTCATTCACGAGCTCGCCGCCAGCTCTGTTTATACTCGGAACAGGTATATGTAGATGATGTTGTCGCAATCGAGCTTGTACTTCCCGAGCTCGACCCACCTCACTTGAAGAAAATTAGTGAAAAATATATTTAGGTGTTGTACCATGCCATTGCGAGCTCAGAGCACATCCGAGGCCATACACCCTCGAGGTCGTTGTTTACTTCAAAGAGGTCTAACGGTTGGATCATATGATGATCGCATATGTTTTGAGCTCACACTTGACGAGCCCAGTTTTTCGAGGTCATAACTTCTTGTCTTGAAATCTGGGTGTAACATCATACTTAAAAGAAAATATTCAACTTTTTAAAAATAAATCTGTAACTAACTTACAATTTATCTTTTAATTAATTAATTATCTTATAAATGAAAATATCCAAAAACTGATTTTTTGAATTATCCATTAATTAATTAATTAATTAAATAAAATTTAAAAAAATTGTCCATGCAAATATGCAGTACACACCACACACAGTCGGTCGTGTACCACCCTAATTTTTAGGGATATTTGATTTTTTTTTTATTTAATTATTTATTCAAACTACTTTGTCAGATAAAAATCTAACAACCTGATAACTAATTCAAATTTAAATTAAATATCTTTTTAACTAATTATCAAATATAATTAATTATTTGAATAAATATCAAAATTTTAAATTGAAATCCAATTTGAACTTATCAGATTATTATCTCCCACTCAAATAAATATATTTAATTAATTCCACCAATTAATTAAATCCAATAATTTCGAAAATAAATATTTAATTTATTATAATTTTGAAAATTAATTTAATTATTTAATATAATTTCGAAAATTATATTATAATTAAATATTAATTAATTTTATTAATTACAACTAATTTGTAATTAATTAATCACTATTGTTGACCATCGAATTGGCCAACGACACGGAGTCAGATAAACGATATAAAGTAAGATGAAAATAAGAAGAACTTCAGACAAAAAAATAAACGACACAAATGATTCATAGTGGTTCGAACCCAATAGAATGGTAACAACCTACATCCACTTAGTGTTCTTATTGATGTAGTATTCCAAGAACAATGATCAATGAACTAGGGTTCACGAGTTTCACTAGATCTCAAATAAATACAATTGTGATGGATAACAACACTCTTTTTCTCTCTTAGAATCTCTCAGCTCAAGCGTTCTCAAGCCAAATGTTGGAAAAGAAAAAAGTCCCCTCTCTTGAGCCCTTTTATTCTTATTTATAGGCTCAAGGCGGTTTACATGGGCCAATGGGTCTTAATTACACTTAATACATGAATATCTAAATAATAATGAAAATTATAAATCATACGTAATTACAAGATTGCATATTTGAAGGAAATAGCTGAATATATGTGACCAGGCTGGTCGCCCATGATTATGATACTTGATAAGCCAATGATCTCCTGGTCGAGGTTCGAGGAGGATATGCTCACTTAAAACTGCCACGTGTTTCCCACATGTAGATCAATCTTGCCACGTCATCAGGTAGTCCGTTTTTGGGTAAACATTTGCCCCCCCCCCCCCCCCCCCCCAAGTTTATTTTACTACGACCAGTATAAAGTAAACTTTAAACGATCAACCCTACGCATGACCTGTCAAAGCCGCCAGTGCCTTTTCGGAAAAGGTAACCAATCATGTCATTGCAGTTTCCTAAAAGGAGATTTGACGGCTATCACATTTTTCCATGCCTCAAAAAATCATCCCCCATCATTACCTTATTAACCGCGCCTCGACCAATATAAATAACCCCTCAGTTTCACTTTTTACTTTTTACTCTCCCTTTTTTCCTCAAGTATACTAAAGAACAAAGCACAAACTAAAGAACGAAAAACGAAGAATGAAGAACCTAGAAAACTCAGACAACTTTGGTGATTCATGGAGTCTTTGTTCAGCCACTCGAATTAACGCTCGTATCTCCCCTTCAACTTTCTATTCAAGTAAGTCCCTTGAACTTCTTTGTCTCTGAGATGCCTTGCAATAGTTATATTTTGAGTTTTCTGGTGTGTTTTGGATTCTGAGTTCCCAAATGTTCTTGAAAAAATGATTGGGGTAATTGGGCTAGTAGGTATTAACATGACAGGATAAGGAAAAACACTAAACGAGGCTTAGGAATTGGGATTACTGATTTAGGGCGCAAAATCGAAGTAAAAATTTGATTTTTAGGCATTCGGAAAAAACTGGAGTTTTCCCTCCCTTTTTTAGAGTTGAAAAGTTTTCTCTGAAAAAATTTTCATTTCTGATTTTTAATTTGTTTTCCAAACTATTCACATATTGTTTAGTGTTTACGTTAGAATGTTGCTGGTCGTATAAAAGCTTAACTTTTATACACGAGCAACGTTATCCCAACGCTTCCACTTCTTTAGTTTATTGGCCGTAGATTCTCATCTCCCCTTCTCTGTTCGCATATTTTCATGCACAACCCATGGGGAGGTGAGAGGTTGATCGAAGATGACTTGCTTGCGCTATTACTTGAAGATCAAGAATAGTTGTCACTGCAATTCTCAGAAATTCCCTTTTCTCAACACAACCCTGCAAACAAACCACCGACCAGTCCAACAAATATGGATCGCGTGAAGTCCATCGCTCAAAGAAAAAAGAATACAACCAAGCCTTCTACTACTCAGCCTGCTCCTCGAACTAAAACTCCTCCGACCACCCCTCAACCTGCAAACACTTCCCCACTAGACATTCAAACCAAAGCCCAACCTCACGACGTCATCCGACCCGAGGTCGAATGGTACATAGCACCTCCTAGTATTATTATATCTAGGATGGTAGGGAATTATCTCAGGAAGTATGGCCTTCTTGGGATAACCCTCATCAAGCCCTCGATCGACCAGCGGGCAAACCTGCTTGGCGGTGCCTTCAGCGCCTGGTCGAGGTATCACATTGAGGCAGGGGAAACCTTGCCTCTGCATCCGTTCTTCCAGTGGGTGGCCAACTATTTCGAGGTCACTCCCTTCCAAATCACCCCAAACGGATATAGAGTGCTTTATGCTCTCTATATTCTTTACAACCACAAGAAGTGGCCCGTACCTACGCCACATGAGATCAATTATTTGTTTGATCTCAAATCCAACCCCAAGCACAACAACACGGGGTTCTTCCATTTCTATCACCAGAAATATGCTCGAACCTTCCTGAGTGACATCACCCTCAAGTCCAATGTGGGGAAGTACTTCCAGGAGTACTTTTTAACACCAGACCTGGTCGCCCACAACCTGACCTTCACTGAATGAGGTAAATCATTTACTTACTGGTCATTTGGTTTCTTTTAGCTTTCCTATATGCATTTTTAGAACTTCAGTGTTGTTCAGGTCCATGGCATCGACCAGTCCCCACTCCAGACATGGAGATACGGGCAGAAACCTTGGCCAGCATGATAGACATCGAAAAGAGTGTCAAAGAGCTGGTTACAGAGAATAACCTAAGGTTGGTCGGCCTTCTTGCACCTCACCAGGATGTGAGGGAATCGACCGCGGGAAGTGCCATTGGGGGAGAAGTTCCCGAGCAGCACCAAGATGTGTCACAACCCCCGAGGAGGAGGACTACGGGAGTGACCATCAGGGAACCCTCCAGCACTCCGCAAGCAACTGCTGCCCCTGCTCAACAGGGAAAAGGCAAGCATAAGCTTTCTGCACACCCCGAGCCCATACTTGAGTCCTCGGATGAGAATGGTATTGAATTCTCACTCTTAGACAGTTTGCCCATTCCCTGTCATTTATTTTACGAGGACGGCAACTTTAAATACGCGACTAGTTTAGATTCAGACTTCTTCATGATAGAGAGTGAGTGTAGCAGTAGTACAATAGATAATGTAATGACCAGTAGTTGTAGCTCGGGTATTTAACTTATAATTTCTTTTCTCTCCATTTCCTTGTCTTTTTTGTATGCCAACTTGCCCTGACTGATCGTATGTTCTTTTCTGCAGACATGCCTGCCGAGAAGGCATTCGATTTGTACACCAACCCTACTACCACAACTCCTGCGAGCAGGAAGAAATCGAACCAGCGCCAGCCCGGAGAAGGCTGTAGTGACCCATCCGCAAAAAGGGCTCGGACGGAGGACCCTCCTGCACCAACTCCTGTGAAAGAGACGACTCCTCCTCCAGATCCTGCCGACCAGAATCCTCCAACTCCCACCGACCAGAACCTTCCAGCTGCCGCCAACCCCAGCCCTGCTGCTCAGCCAGATAAAACTCTGGTCGAGGCTATTATGAACTCTGCTTGCACTTCGGCTAGCGACAAGCTGAAGAAACTGTCCAGACACCAGCATAGTTTGGAATCCTTCAGCAATGCCCCCACCATGCTGGTCGACCAGCTTCTTAATCGCACGCTGAATGAACTACTCACTGTAAGTCACCGCTTTTACTGTGGTTTGATTGCTTATCTCTCTAATTGATAATAACAGCTTTTTATTTTTTCTCTGATCGCAAGGGATTCTGACCGTGAGTACCGGTTGGCACTGCTCGGAGGAGGCGACCGCCAAGCATGCTGAAGAAATCAAGGCGGCCGAGGGAAGGCTCACCGAGCAGCACAAGATGGTCAAGTCTAAGCATGCTGAGGAGTTGCGAACAACTGAGGCTAAGATTGCCAAGCTTGAGGAGGAGCTGAAGAAGAAGGAGGACTCTATTGTCAAAATTTCTGCCTCCAAGGAGAGGTATAAGGAGGCCCTGCTAATAAACTGCCGAGAAGCCAACAAACTTCAAGTAGAGTTGGAAATCAGCCGCAAAGAGGTTGCCGACCTCGAGGAGACCAATGTCCACAACCTGGAGAAGTACGAGGGAGCGGCGTTCCAGTGCTTCTATATGTTCTGGAAGAGCAATCCCAAGGTGGACTTTACCTACTTACCAGATCCTATAAAGGAGGCTAAGCTGGTGAAGTGTGTCATTCGCCTAAAAGAGGAGGAGAGGGCTCAGGGATCCCCTGAGATATCTTTGGCAACAGGTATCGAGGGCGTCAATGAACATGTTGGGGCCACAGTCGACCAGCAACCACAAGAGCCTCAACAGGATCCTCCTGCTGCCTCATAAATTTTTACCTGTATTTATTTTAATTTGTAACTTGGGACACACGAACCTCGGTTCGTGATGCCAAGACAATTTAAATTTTTGCTACACGAGCAGCTTTTTCTTTTAATTAGCAATTTCATCCGAGCAGGAACTGCTCGTGGTGAAAAGGATTTTACTTTTGACATTATAATATTTGCACTTTATTATAACATCTATTCGCATGACCGAACTTATCATCGCACTCTATTTTGATTTAACAAAATTTAAACAAAATTTTGAAAAATACTCTAAGTACCGTAGCATGCTTTCCTTTATTTTGGTCGTGTGTTTACATATACTTGTTGATATGCTTTGCTTACTTAGTACCTTATATGCCCCCAAGTGATTGAAGAGCTTAAGGTCCTCGGTCACTTGCCTTGACAAAGACCTGTTTGAACATTACTGCTCGGAATAAATACTTATAAAAATGATAATAGAGCAAAACAACACACGTAATGAGCAAATGCTTGTAATAAATACAATAATTGGCAAGAATAACTGGCTGCGCATAGTTCCTTTTAATTCTCGTAATAAATGGACTATCGTGTTTGTACAAGTGATCAAAAATTTGATCTTACACTTATAAGTGATCAGTCATGTGATTGACTAACCCTTATTCATAAACTTGTAAAAAGTGAAATTAATACAAGCCAATTCTTTAAAAAGAACTGTTTATTGATCATACTTGCGCAGGTGTTCTCCATTCCAATAGTGAGGAATGAGATCTCCATTTAAGCGAGCAAGTTTATAAGTGCCTGGATTTAGGACTTCTTCGATTTGGTATGGACCTTCCCAGTTAGGTCCAAGCACTCTAGCAGTTTGATCGTGGGTGTTGAGGAAAACTCTTCTAAGTACCAAGTCTCCCACATTAAACTTTCTTTCGTGTACTTTAGAGTTGAAATACCGAGCGACCTTTTGCTGGTAAGCTGTTACTCAAAGTTGAGATTGCTTGTGCCTTTCATCGACCAAATCTAGAGATTCCATCAATAATTGACTATTAACGTCTCGATCGTATGCCAACCTTCGGTGCGATGGCAGATCTAATTCAACAGGCAACATGCCCTCATACCCATAGGCCAAGGAAAATGGAGTATATTCTGTTGTTGTTCGGTGGGATATTCTATACGACCAAAGGACTTCAGGTAACTATTCTGGCCATGCCCCCTTCGCTTCTTCAAGCCTTTTCTTCAGAGTATCCTTCAGTGTCTTGTTGACAACTTCAACCTGTCTGTTTGCCTGTGGATGAGCTACTAAAGAAAAACTCTTGATAATCCCATGCCTTTCACAAAAATCAGTGAACAGATCACTATTGAACTGTGTGCCATCATCTAAAACAATCTTCCTTGGCAGCCCATAGTGACACACGATGTTCTTGACCACAAAATTGAGAACTTTCTTGGTCGTTATTGTTGCAAGTGGCTCAGCTTTGTCCCACTTCGTGAAGTAGTCAATGTTAGGAAAAAATAGATTTCCTCAATGGAAATGGTAAGATAATATTACAACTCTAGGCAATATATTACAAATAAATATTGATTGATTAAATAAAGTTACAACTCTATAACTGAAAATTACAAATAAATAAAGAAAAGGAAGAAGATGATGAAGAAGAAGAGAATAGTGAGAATACAACTCTAAGCAAAAGATTACAAGTAAAATAAAGGTGTTTGAAACAAAAGAAATGAAGATTACAACTCTTAAACAAAAGTTACAAGTAAATAGAACAAGAGAATAAGAAGAAAGCAATAGAATAAAATGTAAGAACAGAAACAAAAGTAAACTCTCACTTACACAGCCTAAGTGAAGAGGGTTGGGGATCACCAACTTGAACAAGGTTTAAAACCTTTGTCCAAAAGCTTATTTCCCTCTAACTCAAGCACTAAGGGATCTCTCTCAGATATTGGAAATGATTTATGGAATTATCAAGCCTCAAGGTGTTTCTAGCCAAGTGCTCTAATGGATAGAAATGTTGTGTCTTTCAAGTGAGCTATAGGCTCCTATTTATAGAGTTTGGAGACACCCTTTGAATTTCAAATTCCACCAACCCCATGGTTGTTACCAATGTTTAATTGGATTACTATGGAATTAAAAATGAGATTTGGGAGTTATTTGGGTTTTTTGAGCCGTTCAACAAAGATTGAAAAAACTGAAAAAATGGTCAGTTTTGGCCTGTGGCCGCGGTCAGAGACATTAGTGGCCGCAGCCACTACTCTCTGTCCCACAATCCGTGGCCACCAACATTCAGTGGCCGCGGCCACTGACCATTTTCAGCACTTAAAAATGTGTTGTTTTTCCAAACGGTTCCAAACACTCCCAAATGATTTTGTAACCCCCAAAACACATTATTGGGGTTAAAATCATATCCCTAACAGCCATTTCACATATGGCTTTATGAAATTCATTTCAATATTGTGTAACACCAAAGTTACACAATAAAGGGTAATATTTGGAAGTTACAAATTTGTAACACCAAATATGTTACATTATTTGGATATATCTCATATATCTAAATATTGTAACTCTCTATTATATGTTACAATATGTGACACTATTTGTCATATTTATTTAATCTAAAATATTATAATATAATATTACATTATATTATAAAATAATATAACAATCAATAGCAACTACAGCATACTTGACGTTGCCTTTTCCCGTGGGCAAAGACCCAATCAAGTATATTCCCCACGCTTCGAATGGCCACGGGCTTTGCATATGTTTTAGCTCATTAGGGGATGCTCGTGGTATTTTTGAAAATCTTTGGCACTTGTCGCACTTTCGAAAAAAATCCAGAGAGTCTTCATTCATTGTTGGCTAGAAGTATCCTTGCCTTAAGATCATTTTTGATAAACTCTGCCCCCTAGCATGATCTCTGCAAAAACCTTTGTGGACTTCTCGCATTAATTATTTAGCCTTTTTTTAAACACACCTTAGGAGTGGCATTGAGTACCCCCTTCTGTATAAAACTCTGTCGACCAGGATAAACCGAGCTGACTACCTCTAGAGGGCTCTTGCTTTGTTTCTGTCCGACGGTAATACTCCACGTTCTAAGTACTCAATGAAAGGTGCCATCCATGTGTCTGCTGCTTGGATTACAAGGGAGGTTTCTTCTGTTTGGATGCTTGGTGTGGATAAACGTTCAACGGGCACTATATTTAAGGTGTCAACATCCTTTGCACTTGCTAACTTGGCCAAAGCATCAGCGTTTGAGTTCTGGTCGCGAGGTACCTGCTGGAGAGTATATTTTTCAAATTGTGCCAACAAATCCTTTGCTTTGTTTAAATAAGCAATCATCTTCAGACCCCTGGCTTCATATTCTCCCGTAATTTGATTAACCACTAACTGGGAGTCACTATAGATTTCAAGCGACTTTATGTTCATGGCCTTGGCTAATCTTAATCCTGCGAGCAAAGCTTCGTACTTGGCTTCGTTATTGGACGTTGTGAAGTCGAATCTGATTGCGCAGTGGAAATGATGTCCTTCAGGCATGACTAAAATCACACCCGCTCCAGCGTTGCGCTCGTTAGAAGAGTCATCTACGAATAACTTCCAATAGGGAGTTTGGCTTTGAGGTTCAGGCTCTTCTGTTGGCACAATGTCCTGGAGCCTCGTAAATTCTACGACAAAATCTGCTAGAGCTTGTCCCTTCACTGCTGCTTAGGGCAAGTAAGAAATATCGAACTGTCCAAGTTCAACTGCCCATTTCAATAATCGACCAGCGGCTTCTGGTTTCTACAGGACTTGCCGTAGTGGCTGTTCGGTGAATACTGCGATGGGGTGAGCTTGAAAGTATGGTCACAGCTCTCTGGAGGCTAAGATCAAGTAGTAGGATAATTTCTCAATGGGCGGATATCGCAGTTCTGCTTCTATTAGCCTTTTGCTTATATAATACATAGCTTTTTGCACATGTTCCTCCTCTCTTACCAGGAAAGCACTAGCAGCATATTCTGTGACCGCCAAATATATGAACAAAGTTTCCTTTTCAACCGGCTTAGATAAAATTGGTGGTTGTGCATATGAGACTTTAGAGCCTGGAAAGACTGTTCGTGCTCCTCCATCCATTCGAATTTCTTATTGCCCCTAAGTAGAATAAAAAATGGGACGCACTTGTCTGTAGATTTAGAAATAAATCTACTTAAGGCGGCAATCCTCCCGGTTAAGCTTTGAACATCTTTTTATCTTTGTTGGTGACTTCATCTCGATCAGGGCCTTGATCTTTTCAGGATTAGCTTCAATGCCTCGTGAGTTCACTATGAATCCCAAGAACTTCCCTAATTCAACTCCGAAGGAACACTTACGGGGATTCAGCTTCATTTGATACTTGTTTAAGACGTTGAAGCACTCTTGCAAGTCCCCGATGTCTTCTGCTTTCTTCGACTTAACGAGCATGTCATCAACATATACTTCCATGTTTACACCGATCAGCTCTTTGAACATGTGATTGACTAATCGCTGGTAAGTTGCACCAGCGTTTTTCAAAACATAAGGCATTACTTTGTAATAGTAAAGCCCTGTATCGGTCCGAAAGCTAGTGTGATCCTCATCAGGTGGGTGGATACTGATATGATTTTACCCAGAATATGCATCCATGAATGATAGGATCTCGTGCCCTGAAGTGGCATCGACTAGTTGGTCGATCCTAGGGAGTGGGAAATAATCCTTCGGGCAAGCTTTATTAAGGTCTGTGAAATCCACGCATGTTCTCCACTTGTTATTTGGTTTGGGAACCAATATGGGATTAGAGACCCATGATGGATAAAACGCTACCCTGATGAATATGTCCTCCTTCTGCTTCTCAACTTCTTCTTTTAGTTCTTTCGATCTATCTTTGTCGAGCAGCCTCCTTTTCTGTTGTGCTGGTGGAAAACTTTTATCTATGTTCAAGACATGGCTGATAACTGCTGGGTCAATCCCAACCATATCTTTGTGCGACCAGGCAAAGACCTCCTGGTTCTTCTTCAAAAATTCCACCAGTTTTTGTTTTGTTGTTGTCTCTAAGTTATTACCAACTTTCACAACCCTAGTCAGATCTGACTCATCGAGTTGGACTCCTTGAGGTCCTCGAATGGTCCTACATCTTCCTCAAAATCCCCAAAGCCAGGAGCTAAATCCCTTTCCTCACTTTAGGCAACACCCTATTTGGCAACGTGCTCACCTGATTGGGCTTGTATCACATTGGCCAATTGCAACCCTTTTTTGGCTCCTTCCCTTGATCCACCCCTTTTCGCCTTGGTAATTGAGGAGTTATAGCATTCTTGTGCTTCTCGTTGGTTTCCCAACACGCATCCTATCCTTGCGTCAGTCAGAAACTTCATGGCGAGGTGCCAGATCAAGGTTACGGCTCGTAGGTCGACCAGAATAGGCCTTCCAGTCACATCATTATATGCAAAAGGACAATTAACTACTATAAAAGTAGTGAGTAATGTCATGTTCACATGTGCAGTTCCTGCTGTGACCGGAAGCCTGATCGACCCTGTTGGCGCAAGCCCTTCGCCAGAAAAACCATAAATGGTTTGGTTGCATGGCTCCAAATCCTTCACGGACAACTTCATCCTTTCCAGCGAAGACTAGCACATAATATTTATTGAGCTCCCTGTGTCCACTAACACCCACTGAACCATCATATTGGCGATTTTGACATCCACGACCAGAGGGTCCAAATGGGGGAACCGGACGTGCTGAGCGTCAAGCTCAGAGAAAGTTATCAATTCTTCATCTGTTCGAGCTTTCTTGGGAGTTCTCTCCTCCACATTCAACATTTCAATGTCTTGGTCGTGGCGTAAGGTTCGAGCATATCGCTCCCTTGTCTTCCCACTATCTTCTGCTAGGTGTGGTCCGTCATAGATGGTTAGCAACGTACCCGCCACGAGAGCTAGCTGTAAAAGGGGCGAGCGTTAGCATACATATGCCTGCTCGTTGCCTCCTTAAGCCTCTCGCTGAGAACCTCCAGTGGCTCATACGTATCTCCTCAGGTGTCCTTGTCTAATAAGGAACTCAATTTCATCTTTCAGCTGGTTGCACTCATTGGTGTCATGACCATAGTCGTTGTGAAAATGACAAAACTTGGTTGTGTCTCTCTTGGAGATATATTTCCTTATCGAAGCTGGTCGCTTGTAAGGGACAATGGTGCTATTCGCCTGGTACACACTTTCGACTAGGGCCGTGTAATTAGTGAATCTTGGCTCGTATCTGTTACCCTTAGGGCACTTATTCTCAGACGTCAATGGCTCGTTGTTTGCCCTTTTTCCACCATTTTTCTCATTGTTTTTGCCGTTGTCATTGGGTTTATCTGACCCATTGGCTGCTTTGGCGGGATCTTCCTTTGGCCCCTTATCTCCTGCAGGCGACTTCCCTTTGTTAGCAATCACCTCTTCGAGCTTGATGTACCAGTCTGCTCAATCCAGGAATTCTTGGGTACTCTTCACCCCATTCTTCCTTAAACTGTTCTAGAGGGGTGAGTGGCGCCGCACTCCAATAGTAAGTGCCATCATTTTCCTCTCATCGCCAATCGTCTTAGCTCCATCTGCCGCTTACAAAAAACGCTGGACATATTCCTTTAAGGATTGTCCCTCCTTCTGGCATATCTCGAGTAGTTGGTTGGCTTCAGTCGGATGTACTCGACCAGCATAGAATTTCCCATAGAACTCTTTTAGGAACATCTCCCATGACACTTTGCTAGTAGGAGTGTAACGCCCTGGATAGCCAGGACCGCTACACTGTGTACTTATAAAGGTGCAGGACTTGCTAATCAAGTCATTTAGTCAAAACGTGTCACTAAACCATAAATGTGCTAAGGATAAAATGGTTTTGGTCTCAAAAGATACATTTCATATACTTAAACAAATTTACATATGGGATCCCAAAAAGGAACAGTGTTTAAAGGTTAGTTTACAAAATTTTCAAAATACAAACGACCATCAGCCACTCTAAGGCAAAACAGACATTTAAAGCTTTTTTGTTCCTGCTGTCCTCTCAACCGTGGAGGCTGAGCAGCTGGTCATGTACATTCTGCTCACACAGCTCTCCAAGTCAGGGCTGATCAAGTTTGCCCTTGCCTTTACCTGCACCACGTAGCACCCGTGAGCCAAGGCCCAGTAAGAAAACATATTACACATCTCAACAATCATATCAAGAGAATAATTCATCAAGCATGATCAACCATTTAAAATTCCACATTAATCACATAGCATGTAACCAGAATCAAAGATGCAACCAATCATTAATAACAGTAAAATCACATAATAACTAGGGCCGACAACTTAGGCTGCACCCTCTGTTTACCCCACTGACTCCAGCCCGCTTAAACCGAGCTCAGTGCATAATAAGCTGTCCTCGGCTACTAGTGGTCGAGCCGCGCCCTGTGCGCAAGTGTAACCTTTGGCACTCTAAGGCCGTTGGTTTACTATTTAAATGGCATAATACCATCCTTTTTAATGCATACATATTAGGGCACCCTTAGTCCCATTACAAATACACAACCAGGTGCAGTTTTCTTACCTTTGGCTTCTAAGTGAACTAGTTACGAGCGATGCTCCTTGAGCGCGATCCGATCCCCAAGCCCTAGCTTAGCACCTAGTCACAACCAAGATAAAGGATACCATCAACAATCTTAAATGAGCTTCTAGACAAAGTTCTAGTCTCCGGAACATTGAACTTCACCGAACATGGTAAAAGATTCAATCCCAAGCACCCTAGGTTAAATTCCCAAGCCTAGAATCTCAAAATCCCAAAATCCCTTAAGGGTCGCGGCATTAGCCACCCAAGCCGTGACATGGCCCCAACCAGAGGCCTCCCAATGCACAAAAACAGGTAAGGGTCGCGGCCCTACTCAGACCATGCCGCGGCCCGCCCTCCTTCCTCAACACCCATCAACTTCGAAGGGTCGCGGCTTACCAAGAAATATGCCGCGGCCCAACCCCTTCGAAACCAGAAAAAACCTCCATTTTTTACTCTCAAATCTCATGCAAAATCTCCCAAAACAACCCCAATTCCACAACTCAATTATCCATAAACTTCCCACAAGATTCCAACAACACAACACAGCTGAAAACTAGACTAGAAACCCAACAAAAACCCACTTCAATCACTGAAACTTTCTAACTCAAGAACTTAAAACCCAACCATGGAAACACTATAACTCAACCTTTAAACCTTAAATTAGAGGTTACCACAGCTGCAGAACCAATCCTTCAAGAGTTTTCTGGCCTAACTTCCAAGGTTCCAGCCTCAATTTAATCTTCAAATCCAAAAACCCAAAACCTCTTAGAACACACCCAAGAACACAGAATTTCAACCACAGAAAATGGAATTCAATGCTTACCTTAACCTTGATTAAGCTCTTTTGATAACCCTTGAGCTAATCCTCTAAACTCTAGCTTCAATTCTTAGAATTCCAGCCAAGACCACTAAGTTTCTGTGTTTTTCTTTGGGAGAGAAAGAGAGAAAGGAAGAGAGGGTGGTTTGCTATATTCCATAGTTTTCTAAAATCTTCTTAAGTCTATCCTTAAGCAATTAAGTTAATCCCACGGCTCGGGGTACCAGAAACGTCCCCGAGGGCAAAATAGTAAATTTCCCCAATATTCTCACCTAGACTTCCTAACCTCACTTATATCTCCAATTATTTATTTTCATAACCCGGTAATCTAAATAACCACCCGTTACTTGAAATACCCGTTGACTTGTCCAAAGTCAAATATTAAGCCCCATTGTGACTTTCCCGTTATCTAGCTCCCTAAGATCGCCTCAAGTCGCCTGCTGCAGACTTACCCACATAATAATGTGGTTCTCGCAAGTATAACATTTAATCACATTTATATTCATATAATCATACAAGCATGCTTATCATGTAATCATGCATTAAATCCATAAATTCACACATAAACCAATTATGCCCTCCCGGCACACTAATCAAGGCCCTTAAGCCATATTAGTGAATTTGGGTCGTTACAAGGAAGGAATTTGAAAAACCATTCTTGAGTAGTATCGAATAAGGTGGCTAGAAAGATTCTGTAGCGAGCATCATCTGACACCTTCTAGATGTCCATCTATATCTCAAATTTATTCACATGAGATACCGGGTCCCCATATCCAACGAAGTTGGGGCAATACTGACATCTTAAATTTTCTTGGGGTTTCTGCCATTGCTATTCTTTGTATGAATGGAGTGTCTCTTCTCCAATCATATTCGATGTGGGATGTTCGGCTCCCCACTAGCTGTTGTACGACCTGATTCAGTGCATCGATCTGGGCCTGTACTGCATCTGGTATCGCTGGGGCGACCGGTGCTGGAGGAGCATACTCATCGTGCCTTTCCCGCCTATCATTGAGCACATCCCTCAAGTCGTCATCTCTACGCCTTTGCTCGCTAGTGCCCAACCGGTCAAAGACGTTAGGTTGCCTAGGCTGCCCCACAGCGTTCTGGCTCACAGGCCTATTTTCTCTTGGTGGGGAATTCCATTCTCCACCCCTCTCTCCTTGTCTTCGACCAGCATTTCCTCTGCCAGAATCAGCTTCATTGTAGTTGTGGCCATCTCTAAAATGAGACCGGTTATGTCACGACCTGCTGATCGCACCTTCACCTCCTCTTACTTGCATGTCCCGAGCGTTAGGGGGAGGCCTGTGCTGGTCGGTGGGTCCCCGGGCATTATTATGTTGTGGGGGGCCCCTGACCGCAGAACCTGACTCGACTTGTCTTCTGCTAGCAGAAGAACGTTGTCCCCTGTTCGGTGGGTTCGGTTCCTCAAAAGTTTGGCGTCTAGGGCTTCAGGGAGGCTTCCCAGCCCTATTCTGCCTTTGATGCTGGGGATTATCTCGACCAGAATGAGAATATTTTGAAATGGAATATCCTGTTGAGCCGTAGGAGGTTTTTCTGGCCTCTAAGGGCTTGCTAGCTGAGGTGGAGGACTTGGGTTTGGTCCTTGTTGTGGTGGTACATTTGGTGGCAGATCCGGTTGAGAAGTTGGTGCAGGTTGTCCCCGGGCCAACTAAATGGCTGCTTCTAGGGCAGCAGTGGCATCTCTCTGTCGGCGATCCATGTTAGCCTGCCGTTCATTCAATTCTTGACGTTGACGGTTAATTTCTCTCTGTTGCAACGCCATTGTCTCAGCCACATTCTCCAGATTAGCCCTCGGATTGGCTAACTCCTCCTGCAAGACACTCAGTGTTGTCCTCAAGGTCTCAGAATCCATCTCCTCCTCTTCAAAATCCAACTGTGGTTCATCTTTATCCACATTTGGTGGAGGAGGTTGGGTGGATGCAACACCAGAAGTTTGTCCCGTCTTTCTGGATGTTTTCGCCATTTGATTTTACTGGAAGTCTTGAGTTCGTCTCTCAATGAAAGCACCAAAATTGTGACCCTCAAATTGGCCAACGACACGGGGTCAGATAAACAATATAAAGTAAGATGAAAATGAGAAGAACTCCAGACAAAAAGATAAATGACACAAACAATTTATAGTGGTTCGGCCCCAATAGAATGGTAACAACCTACATCCACTTAGTGTTCTTATTGATTTAGTATTCCAAGAACAGTGATCAATGAACTAGGGTTCACGAGTTTCACTAGATCTCAGATAAATACAATTGTGATGGATAACAACACTATTTTTTTTCTTAGAATCTCTCAGCTCAAGCGTTCTCAAGCCAAATGTTGGAAAAGCAAAAAGTCCCCTCTCTTGAGCCCTTTGATTCTTATTTATAGGCTCGGGGAGCTTTACATGGGCCAATGGACCTTAATTACACTTAATACATGCGTATCTAAATAATAATGAAAATTATAATTCATACGTAATTACAAGATTGCATATTTGAAGGAAATAACTGAATATATGCGACCAGGATGGTCGCCCATGATTATGATACTTGATAAGCCAATGATCTCCTGGTCGAGGGTCGAGGAGGATATGCTCACTTAAAACTGCCATGTGTTTCCCACATGTGGATCAATCTTGCCAAGTCATCAGGTAGTCCATTTTTGGGTAAACAACTATTATCATATAATTGCATATTTGGCCCGAAGAACAAATTTCTTCTTAAATATGTCTTTCAACTATTTTTCCCTTTATATCAACTCTTACCTTGAATAGTGTTGATAGAACTGATGTGGGGACCTATGGACCTATAATTCCAAGCTCCAATAAATTTGAGATTATTAATTAAACTCTTTAATTAAATAATCTTAATTTATTAATCTCATGATTACTCCACTATAAATATGAGATTGCACTCTTTTAATTATAGACATTTCATTTACTAAGTACTTTATAATGATAAAGCGTCCATTGATATAATCATTGCATACAAATTGACCCTCTAATAATGGTTCATAATTAATCGGGAATAAAATTACCGTTTTACTCTTTTAATTATCTCTTGTTTCCTTAAGTACCATTGACTTTACTAGTGAAGGTTAATTCATAACTAAATTATGAGTTTGAGCTCAATAACCTTTTAGTCCGAAAAGTTAACCATTCAGAGAACTATTATTCAATCTCTTGCGAGAAGGCATGGATTCCATATCTGTATACTATATCCCCAGCCATTTACATTAATGAGTTCCCAAAACAAAAGTTTCTAGCCTGGTCATTTTGACAGACCCTAATGAGTGAATCAAAGAACTCATATAACATAAACAGGAGTTCATAGGAACTTCAGGATTAAGATCTATTTGTATATGATTATCAGTTGATATATTTAATTAATACTTCGAAACGGTATTTAACTAAGTATTAATAAACATATCTGGTCCAGTTCTATATATTCTCTAATTTATAAAGCACGTCCACTAAAGTGTCCCACTACACTAGTGATCCGGATCTAGATCACATGTATTCATAATACTAGTGGACCGTACTTGCAGTAATTAATCTAAAGATTCCATAACTTTATTTTACTACGAACTATTCAAGTTCATTTATCTCAAACACAATCCTCCCATACCAATACGTGTTTGAGATCACATATATGAACTTAGGAATTTTTCTGATATTTACATAATATTATCACAGAATAATATAGTCCATAAAATATATGCATAACAAATTCAATTTATTTATTTATTTCATAAAACAATGTCTACTACATATGCTTTCAAGGCACAATTTCCAACAGTGGCACCAGTACCAGCCCAGCCTGTTGTGGAGAATAGATGGGAACCTTTGTATGAGAGGTTCAAGAAGCAGCATCCTCCCACCTTTGAGGGTGGACCAGGCCCACTGCGGGCAGAGCAGTGGATGAACATGATTTCTTCCATCCTGGATTTTATGAGGGTGGAAGGAAATGAGAGGGTACCTTATGCCAGCTACATGTTAAGAGAAGATGCCCGCATCTAGTGGGATGTGGTGTCTCAGAGAAGGAATATTGTAGTTATGACCTGGGAAGAGTTCAGAAACATTTTCAATGAGAAGTATTACAGTGTCGCAGTCTGAGCTCTGAACTAGATGACGGTTACTGAGTATGCTTTAAAGCTTGACTGGTTAGAGAAGTTTACGTCGGATTTGGTGCCAACTGACATGGTAAGAAGAGATCGCTTTGTGCAAGGATTGAATGTCATGATCGCCCGTGACGTCAAGATAACTTTGGATCCAGGGAATACCACTTATGCACAGGTAGTGGACAAGGCCCTTACAGTTGAGGGGGTCGAGGATCGAGTATGGAGATAAGGCGTTGCTAGGCGCAATGCTCAGAGGACGGTGCCTCCTTTTATTGGATCTAGCCGGGGTAGTGACCCCAGTGAGTGGAAGAGAAAGGCCCTAGACTCTTTCATTCCTCCTGGCTCTGATAGAAGGGTACGGGGTGCTTTCAATGGCCGTCAGGGTGGGGGAGACAACTGGAGAAGCTTCCAGTGTGTCCTCGGTGCAGACGATGACATCAGAGAGAGTGCAGGATCAGAGCCTACTTTACTTGCAGAAGCATCAGTCATTTGAGGAAGGACTGCCCACAAGCCAGGACAGAAAAGTCGAAACAGAGCGATAGTCTCACTCCTGCCAGAGTATTTACCTTGACCCAGACTGAGGCTGAGGCTAGCCCCTCAGTCGTGACAAGTCAGATATCTAGTGCTGGTTCTTCTTTTATTGCATTGATTGACTCAAGGGCTTCTCATTCATTTGTTTCTGCTAGAGAGATAGATCAGTTGTGTAGACCTAGTGATTTATATGCTAAGGGATTTCAAACTTTGTTATTGACTGGGGAATTGGTAGTCTCTAGGAGATGGGTTAAAGCATTGCCAGTAGAGATAGACAGTAGGGAGTTGTCTATTGATCTGATTGAGCTAGCAATGGATGACTTTGATATGATCCTAGAGATGGATTGGTTATCGAAGTATGAGGCGACGATTGACTGCAAGCGCAGAATGGTGACCTTTGAACTGGAAGGGGAGGTACCCTTTGTGTTCGTGGGGACAGTGAGTGGGCCGCAAGTACCATGATTTTGGCCCTGAAGGCTAGAGATTTGATGCAGGAGGGTTGCATAGGATTCCTAGCAAACATTGTGGATACTACTAGAGTTGTTTTGGTTAGACCGAAGGAGACCAGACTAGTATGTGAGTTTCCTGATTTGTTCCCCACAGACTTGCCATGGTTGCTGCCACACCGAGAGATCGAGTTTGTCATAGAGTTGGCACCAAGGGCAGAGCCAGTATCTAGGACATCTTATAGACTGGCTCCGACAAAGTTGAAGGTACTGAAGATTCAGTTGCAAGGGTTTGGGGTGTGTAGTTGTAACGACCCAAAATTGCTAATAGGACTTAGGGCCTTGGTTACCGTGCCGGGAGGGCATAATTGGCTTATATGTATGTTTAATTGGTTAAATTCATGACTACATGGCATGCATGATTAATATGATTATATGGATATATCATATGCATGTTTATGAGTATTAGATATGCATGTGGGCCTTCATAGGTTATAAGGGCATATTTGTAATTTTGGCCCGCTGAGGGCATAAATGTGATTATATGTGACAAATGGTTGAGACTACATTATTATGTGGATATATTTGTAGCATATGGCTCGAGACAGTCTTAGTGAGTGGACTAGCAAAATAGTCACAGCGGGGTTTAATACCCGGCTTGGGGGGAGCCTAGGGGTATTTTGGGAATTTAGAGAAATATTTCGAGAGTTATTAGATAATGAATAAGTATTTGGTAATTAATTGGATATGACAAGCTTAATTAGTTAGTAGTAGGAACACTTGAGGAATTAGCGGGAACTGGGAGCGAAATGACCATTTTACCCCTAGAGACAACTAGAGGACTAATAGGCTTAAATGGGCAAAACAATCTTTTGTTGGGTTAGGATATACTCAGAAGACTTAGGAAGCAAACCATAATTATCTTCCCCACCTTCTACATGTTCTCTCTCTCACTCTCTCTAGAACTTAGATGAAACTTAGAGAATTGAAGGAGACTAAGCTGGGAAATTGAGCTGGGAGTTTGGAAGAAACTAAGCTGGAATTGTTCTGAGTATTGCTATGTGTCTAAGCTACAATTGAGGTAAGAAATTCATACCGAGCCTGTTGAAAATTTGTTGAATTGTGTTAAGATTTGAGTTTGCATGATGCTTAGTTTTGTTGGCTAGTTTTGGGATTGAATTGGAGTATTTAATAAGAGTAAGAATTGGTTATGAGTTTGGTATAATGTTTAGACCAAAGGGATGGGAATTCTGGTCTTGCTACTAGATTGAGATGAAAATTTAGGGTTGGACTCGTGAGAAAATGCTTAAATAAAGGTAGTTTTGTGGGTTTAGGAGCTTGGGTCATGGCCCTGTTCTTCACGCGACGCGACCCGTATGAATTTTTGAGGCTGGGAGCCTCTATTCGTCAGGCGTGCCATGACTCGGAGGAGGGCAAGTCGCGGCCCGTGTCCCCCCCATCAGTGAGGTTTGATCCTCTATCCAAGGGTCGGGTCGCGACCCTCAAGGGCAAGTCGAGGTTCGCAATGGAGAATTAAGGGGTAATAAAGTTTAAGGTTCGAGGAGGCTTGGGATTTCAAACCTAGGCGCTCGGGACGATTTCTACTACCCGGTTTAGTAGAAATCGAGGTCCCGGTGGCTAGCTAATGTTTCCTAAATATTTATATGGATTAAAAATTTATGATTACCTATTGACCACTGTGACTAGGTTTATCGCCATGGCTCAGGACTGAGGCTCATGCTCGGGACCATTTTGTATTCTCTACTCGCAATTCAAGGTAAGAAAACTGCACCCTTGAATGGTTATGAACAGGACTGCGATTCCCAATATTTGAGTATTTGTACTATACGATTAAATGATCGATATGGTATATGAGAATGAATGGCTAAGAGAGTCAGGGCTGATGACTTGTGCATAGGACGCGACTCAGCCACTGTGAGCCGGGGTCAGCTAAACAAACAACGAACTCGGCCTAAGCGAGCCGGAGTCAGTTGAGTAAACAGAGGGCTTGGCCTAAGGGCATCGACCCTGTGCATTTGTATAGTGATTAAGATATGTTTCTGATCGTACATTTTTATTGTTATTAGCTTGATGCCTGTGATTTGTTGAACTTCTAGATAATTGTCTTATGATTGATTGGTTACTATAGTTGATTATGTATTTGATGTCTTGATTTTCTTGCTGGGCCTTGGCTCACGGGTGCTATGTGGTGCAGGTAAAGGCAAGGGAAAGCTGGACCAACCATGAGTTGGAGAGCTCTGGGGGCGAGGTGTACATTGTTAGTTGCTCGTCTGCCACGGCCGAGGAAAAGTACAGCGACATAAATTTTGTATTTTTCCATTAGAGTGGCTACTGGTTGTATAAAGCCGTTGAGAGTTGTAAATTGTCTCTTTAAACCCTGTTTTTTGGATCCCATGTACCAAACGTCTATTTCAATGAAAAATTAACCATTTATGATCAAAATATTTTAACCCTAACCTGATAGTTGACTTTAGGAACACATTATTATTCAAATGACTTGGTTAGAAAGTCTTGCACTATTTTAAAATACACAGTGTAACGATCTTGGTTATCTAGGGCGTTACAGTAGTGATGCAAGCCGGAAAGGTAATAGCCCATGCGTCGAGACAGTTGAAGGAGGACAATCAAAGATATTCCACACATGATCTGGTGGCGGTGGTATTTGCACTTAAGGTTTGGAGACATTATTTATATGGCGAGAAGTGCGAAATATACACCGATCATAAGAGTTTGAAGTACTTCTTTACTCAGAAGGATCTGAATATGCGCCAGAGACGTTGGCTGAAATTGGTAAAGGATTACGATTGTGATATTTTATACCATCCTGGGAAATCCAATGTGGTGGCCAACGCACTGAGTCGGAAGGGCCCGGGACAGTTGTTCAATTCAAGGGAGATATTAGATAAGTTAGCTAAAGAGATGACTAGAGCAGGTATAGAGTTGGTGGTTGATCAGTTAGCCAAAATCACTTTTCAATCTACGCTTCTTGAGAGGATCAAGGAGGCACAGAGGAAGGATCCCCAGTTGAAAGAGTACAAAGAGAGCGTCTTAGCCGGAGCAGCTAAAGACTTTTCTATTTCGGAGATGGGATTACTAAAGTACAAAAGAAAAATTTGCGTTCCAATGGATTCCATTATCAGGCGAAAGATCTTGGATGAGTCTCATACCACTCTCTATTCTTTACATCCGGGAACAACGAAGATGTACCAAGATTTGAGAACTATGTATTGGTGGCTAGGGATGAAGAGGGATGTGGTAGATTATGTAGCCATGTGTTTGACTTGTCAGCAGGTAAAGGCTAAACATAAGAGGCCAGTAGGGTTGTTGCAACCTCTAGGGATTCCAGAGTGGAAATGGGAGGATATCACCATGGACTTCGTGGTTGGATTACCGAAGACTATGGGACAACACAATTCAGTGTGGATGATTGTGGATAGGTACACCAAGTCTGCCCACTTTTTACCTGTTAGGACAACTTATACTATGGAGCAGTATGCTGAATTATATGTGAAAGAAATTGTGCAACTACATGAGGCTCCGAGGTCGATAGTATCCAACAGGGACCCCACCTTCACCTCTAAGTTTTAGGTGAGCCTGCAGAAGGCTATGGGTACACGGTTGCGGTTTAGTACCGCTTATCATCCTCAGACGGATGGGCAGTCTGAGAGGACGATTCAGATACTGAAGGATATGTTACGAGCCTGTGTGCTGGATTTTTAGAGATCTTGGAGTAAGTATCTCCCTTTGATAGAGTTTTCGTACAATAACAGCTATCAGGTGACTATTGGAGTGGCTCCGTATGATATGTTATATGGGAGGAAGTGCAGATCACCCATTCATTGGAATGAAATGGGTGAGAGGAGGTATCTAGGTCCTGAGGTTGTTTAGAGGACCAATGAGGCAATTGAAAAGATTAGAGCTCGAATGCTCACCTCCCAGAGTCGGCAGAAGAGTTACTCAGACTTGAGATGCAGGAGCGTAGAGTATCAAGTCGGTTACCATGTGTTTCTTATAGTTTCTCCCTTGAGAGGGGTGAAACAGTTTGGTGTACGGGGCAAGTTGAGCCCAAGGTATGTTGGCCCCTTTGAAATTCTGGAATGGGTTGGAGAGGTAGCTTACAAATTGGCGATGCCTCCAGCTCTATCAGGGTTCATAATGTGTTTCATGTATACATGCTCCGGAAGTATGTATCAAATTCTACGCACATGCTGAGTTTTGAGAACTTGGAGCTGGATCAGGATTTATCAAATGAAGAGAAGCTGGTTCAGATTCTCGACCGAAAGGATAAAGTCTTGCAGGGCAAGACCATCGCCTTAGTGAAAGTGTTGTGGAGGAACAACAAAGTGGAAAAGGCGAATTGGGAACTTGAGACAGATATGCAGGATCGGTATCTTGAGTTATTCGGGTAATTTCGAGGATGAAATTTCTGTAAGGAGGGGATAGTTGTAGCGTCCCAAATTTGCTAATAAGTCTTAGGGCCTTGATTAGCGTGCCAAGAGGGAAATAATTGATTTAATTACGTTAATATATGAGTTTGATGATTATGTGATTAGAAATGCATGTTTATGTGAATTAAATATGCATGTGGGCCCCATTTAGCTATTACGGGCATATTTGTAATTTTAGCCCTTTGATGACCTAAATGTAATATTTGTGTATATTGTGACTGATACCACGAGTGATTGGTGATATATTTATGATGCACGATTCGAGATGGTCCTATGGACCAGTTTAGCTAGATAGTCGTAATGGGGTCAAATACCCGACTCAGGAGGAGCCTAGGGGTATTGTGGGAATGTTATATGTGTTTGGGAATTACCAGATAATGGGTAGTAATTTAGCAATGATTTGGACATGTTGGGATTAACTGGGGATTTATAGGAACACTCAAGGAATTAGTGGGACTTGGCAATCGATGAAATTGCCCTTGTAGCACTTAAGGATTTGGATAAATTTAAGGGGCATTTTAGACTTTTGGCAAGGGATAGATTTAGACCCAATTGAAAGACTCTAGAGAGACTTGGAAGGAAACATAAGAGGAAAGAAAAACACCAAAGTATCTCAGCTCTTGTACTCTCTCTCGGCTCTCTTTCTCCCTCTCTTGGGGACTTAGTTGATCTTTGGAATTTTGGAGGAGAAACTCATAAACTAAAGCTTGGAACTTGGGGAAGATAAGCTTAGGGTGCTGGAGAGCTAGTCTAAGCTCAAATATTCATTGAGGTAAGGTTACTAGCATGTGTTGATGATCAATTCTGTTGAGAATGAAACTTATTTAAGTTTTGGACTTAAGATTGAATTTGGTCTAAATTGGGGTGAGTTAGTTAGCTTTCTGGGGTACTAGCACTGCTTAAGGTGTAGTAGAGTGATTATGGGACTACACTCTGACTTTGGGGTGGGTTTAGATTGATTTTCAGGGAGGTCAGCTCATAGAAATGCATGGGAATTCTGGGTTTGGAGGCTCGAGTTGCGACCCTAATCTTCAGGTGTCGCAGTCCGTGTGTTCGAAGAGGTTGGAAAGCCTCTATTTGCCGAGGTGCGCCATGGCGCAAGGTGTAGCGCGACGCGGCTCGTGTCCCTCACTTGAGCGCACTGCGGCCCTTAAGGGGCTGGGCCACTGCTCAAATGCAAAATAATGGTTGTTTGAAGGCTTTTAGCTCGGGAACCCAAATGTTAAGGCTCGGGAAGGATTTTACTACCCGGATTGGTAGAATCCAAGGTCCCAGAGGCTAGATTTATATTCCAAAGTTATTTATTGGTTTAGAACTTGATGGATGGTTATTATGAATGCGTTGTGACTAGGTTTTCAACAAGGTTTGGGTTAGGGGACTATGCTTGGGATCGCGGTGCTCAAATAGCTTGGGACATAGGTAAGGAAACTGTTGTACCCGTAGAGCAGGGCGTGGCCCCATTGTTTGTATTGCAGGGCGTAGCCCTATTGTTTGTATTGCAGGGTGTAACCTTAATGATTGTATTGCAGGGTGTGGCCCTAATGTTTATGTTGACTCATTTTTTCATTAACTCGTCTAACACCCAAAGAATAATATTGAGAAGATTTTTTAGAGCTAAATAAAGTATAAGGAATGTGTCTAGTGCCCATAAATAATGGATAGAGAGTGTTTTATAGTGGTTTAGCCCCAAAAAGATGGCCTACATCCACTTAGTCACTATCAATGATCTTGCAAGCCATGGATTACATTTGTATTTAGCTTTTAGCTATTTGACTCCATTGAAGATGGAGGTAACTCTCTCTGTGAAAAGGTTGTTGCCCCCTTTTCCTCTCCTCTCTCCTCTTATTTATATTGAAGAACTAGGGTTACATTTGAGTGTGGGCTTAAGTTATTGGGCTTGGCCCAAGAATTATACAAAGTTACAATTGACTAGGCTCTAGGCATGATCTAGGCTGATGGGTAATGATACTCCAAAAATTGGCATAACAATTTATATTCAATATGTGTTTAAGTATTTGTTGATATTATGCTATGTGATGCATATTTGTAAGTGAACGAGGAAGGCCGGGAACAGCGAAGGCTAAGAACAACAGGAAGCCAAATACGGCAAGGGGTTGGGATCGGTGTTAAGCACACTGAGTGCAGGCCGTTAGGGTGAGACCCTCCTAGGGTGCTAGAGTCACCCTCTCAGTGAAGACTGCGAACCCAGGGCCTGGTAAGCACCTGGGACAGCGCTGGCCGCTATAAGTTTAGCCCGTTGGCTATTTGTTATACATTGTGGATTGTTTTATATATGTTATATGTTTTGTATGAGTTTTCTTGCTGGGCTTCAGCTCACGAGTGCTCTTTGGTGCAGGTAAGGGTAAAGGAAAGGTCGACCAACCATGAGTACGAAGAGCATGGAGCGACAGGTACATGTTCGGCCTATCTGGCTGCCACTGCCAGGGTTATTTTTGGGAAAATGTACTGTAATGGTTTTTTTTTTTCACCTAGGTCGACCATGTGTATATTTTGATCTGTAATGTATTTTCTAAACAATATTTTGGGATCCCAACTGTAAAACTTTCTAAGATTTCAATGAATAACCAAACATTTTATACTTAATGTCTTTAAACGACTTTTGTTTCAATTTAGTCACACTTTTAACTTAAAACCTCGATTAGCGAGCTAATGGCACATTTTTAACTCACTTAGTAACGACTCTAAGGAAGTAGGGCGTTACACCAAGGGAAAACTATCGGAGCTTAGGGATGGCAAGGCTCTTCCATACATCTATTTTTTTGTTGTTAATTTTTTTTATTGTTGGGGGTATTGCAAACCCTTGTAAGGAGGCCTTTTAGGCAGAGCAATTTCCTTAGGGCATTGTTTCTCATTCAATTTATACATACTTTCCTTCTATATGTTGGGTTTTTATGTTTGATCTTTTTGCTCCCCCTTTCCATTGATTATTATCGTGTTTATAAATCTTTGAAGCTTTTATACACTTGCATAGTTGTAGGGAGTGCTTTTTAGATCGAAGCATGTGCCTAATGGCTTGACCAATTTAATTTCTAGTCACTCACCTGGTTATATCAAGGAGTTTTGATCGCCTATTTGCGCATACCTGTTAGGAATCAGACCTCGGACCTTGTTTGGCTCTAGGATTTTTGTACCTAGTTAAATTCTACGATTTTTATTTTTGCTTTGAATTTTCTTAACTTAGTTTGCATTCGGAATTGTTTTGAAAACTTGAGCTTTAAAAAGTCACAGACTTTCCAAATTTCCAAATTCTAAGTTGCAAATTTTTTTCTTAAGTTTGTAGAATATTTCAAAGACTATCAAGGGTTATATGCCCCTAAGCGATCAAAATTTTGAAATATTATAGATCACTTTTACATAATCAACTTGTGCTAAATAACAAGAATAAATTGAAAAAATTTGGCACCGTATTTAAATTACACAACAACCTTATACTATTAAAATTGAAAAAACATAAAATATGGCTTTTATACTTAAGCCTTACAAGATTTGAAATAAATAAAGTCTAACAAATATTTCTTATCACTGGTAATACTTCTTGAGATGCAAGGCATTCCAAGTTCGTGGAACCATCTCTTTTTTTAACCGAGCTAGTTTGAAGGTTCCTTCCCACAAGATTTCTACAATCTGATAGGGTCCTTCCAAGTTTGGTCCCAGTACACCATCTTTAGGGTCTTTATTAGCTAGGAACACCCTCCGAAGCACCAAATCTCCTAGTTCGAGTCTTCGCTCTTTGACCTTTGAGTTGAAGTAGCACATCACCCTTTGCCAGTAATGGGGAAGCTATAACTGAGATTCTTCTCGTTGCTCTTTAATAAAATCCAGGGGTGCATTAAGCAGGTCATGATTCCGATCCTGGTCAAAGGTCGTTTGCTTGTGTGATGTTACCAAAGCCTCGACTGGGAGCATAGCTTCGCTTCTAAAAGTTAGAGAGAAGGGAGTATGCCCAGTGGAAGTGCGATGTGAGGTCCTATAGGCCCAGAGTACTTGTGGGAGTTGCTCTGGCCATAGCCCTTTAACATCCTCTAGTCGTTTCTTTAGATTTCCCTTAAGGGTTTTATTTACTACCTCGACCTGCCCATTGGCCTGAGGTACGCCACTGAAGAGAAACTCTTAACTATGTCGTATTTCTTGTAGAAAGTTGTGAATATGTTGCTGTCAAATCGAGTCCCGTTGTCTGACACAATCTTCTTTGGGAGTCCAAATCGGCATATTATGTTCTTCACCACAAAGTCTAGTATTCTCTTCGAGGTTATAGTTGCCAGTGGTTCGGCCTCAATCCACTTCATGAAATAGTCGATTGCGACAACCTCATAGAAAACTCCTCCCTTCTAGTTGTCAACGATCCAATTAGGTCGATCCCCCATACTGCAAATGGCCAAGGCGAGGATATCATGGTTAGCTCCATAGGTGCGACTCAGGTGATGGTGGCAAAGTGTTGGCATTTGTCACACTTGAGAACATACGAGGCCGAGTCCTTTTTCAGTGCGGGCCAAAAATTGCCCTGCCTTAACACCGTTAAGGCCAATCTTTGCCCCTCAGCGTGGTCTACACAAAATCCTTTGTGAATCTCTTTAAGGATAGCTTGCACTTCCTCGGGTAGACACATCTTAGAAGAGGCATAGAGTGACCCCGTCTATATAGAACACATCTTAGAAGAGGCATAGAGTGACCCCGTCTATATAGAATCCCCTTGTCCATAACATACCTTGGGACCTAGTATAGCAATTTTCATGCATCCTTGCAGTTTTTCAGGCAGTTTTCGAGACGCGAGGTATTCAATGATTGGAATCATTTAGGTCAGTCCTTCACACATCATTTTGACCTCTCTCGGCTCTTCATCTATGCTTGGTTTGTCCAAGAATTCTACGAGGACCACATTCAATGTGTTCGCTTCTTTGGTGGTGGTGAGTCGGGCCAAAGCATCTGCATTTGTGTTCTACTCGTGTGGCACTTGTTTGATAGAATATAATTCAAACTCTGACAGTTCGTTGTTCACCATATCTAGATAAGATGCCATTTTGATTCCTTGAGCTTGATATTCCATAAGCTGAGAATCACTGAAACATTGAATCTCCTTTGCTTTCAGTTCTTTTGCTACCTGAACTCCGGCCAACAAAGCCTCATACTCCGCTTCGTTGTTGGATGCGTCAAAACTGAATCTGAGAGCTGTATGGAAGAGATGTCCTTAAGGTGAAATTAGGATTATTCCAGCTCTGGATTTGTTTTCGTTGGATGATCCGTCAACGAAGAGTTTCCACAATTCTTGTACCAATTCCCCCATAGGCTCTTCCTAGAACCCGATACATTCATCTACGAAATCAGCGAGCACCTGGCCTTTTATTGCTATCCATGGCTTGTATAATATTTCGAACTTACTGAGTTCGATGACCCACTTTAACAGACATCCCGATGCTTCGGGCTTTTGCAAGATCGACCTTAATAGTTGATCGATTAAGACATGTATGGTGTGGGACTAAAAATATGGTCTGAGCTTCCTCGAAGCCAAGATTAAATAGAACACAAGCTTCTCAATCAGATGATACTTGGATTTAGCTCCCAAAAGCCTCTTACTTGTGTAGTACACTGGTTTCTATGCTCGATTTTCTTCTCAAATTAACACCGTGCAAACTGCGTTCTTCATGACTGCTAGGTATAAGTATAGACATTCCCCAACAACTGGTTTTGATAAAATGGGGGGTTTGGCTAAATGTATCTTCAGATCTTGAAATGCTTGTTCACATTCTTCTGTCCATTCAAATTGTTTGTTCCCCCTAAGCAAATTATAGAAGTGGAGGTATTTGTCCGTGGACTTAGACACAATCCGATTTAAGGTCGTGACTTTTCCAGTTAAACTCTGGACTTCTTTCCACGACTTGGGTGATGAAATTTCTAACAACAATCTATTTTTTCAGGGTTTGCCTCGATCCCCCTTGAGTTAACTATAAAGCCTATAAATTTCCCTGACGAGACTCCAAAGGTGCACTTATGGGGGTTCAGCTTCTTATGATACTTTCTCAGTATGCCAAAACATTCTTCTAGATCGAGAACATGGTTATTGACATTTTTTGACTTGATGAGCATGTCATCGACGTACACTTCCAGGTTTTTCCTGATCTAATCAGCAAACATTTTGTTGACTAGCCTCGGATACGTGGCACTGACATTCTTTAGCCCGAATGGCATGACTATGTAGCAGTTAACATTGTGTTCGGTCATGAAGCTGGTGTGCTCTTGGTCCGCAAGGTTCATCGCGATTTGGTTATAACCATAATACACCTCCATAAAGGACATGAGCTCATGGCCAGTCGTGGCATCAACCAGTAGATCTATTCTTGGCAGTGGAAAATAGTCTTTTGGACATGCCTTATTTAAGTCGGAGAAGTCAATGTAAGTCTTCCATTTTCTGTTTGGCTTTGGAACCAGAACAAGGTTGGAAATCCAGGTCAGATATTTTTCTTCTCTAATGAACCCGCATTTCAATAGGAGAGCTACTTCTTCCTCTAAAGCTTCTCCTCGCTCATTCCCCAATAGCCTTTGTTTCTGCTGTTTCACAAGCACGTTTTTGTCCAAGTTTAGGGTGTGCATAATCACACTTGGATTGATTCCCACCATATCATTGTGTGACCAGGTAAAGACATCGAGATTTTTCCTCAGAAACTTGATCAACTCCTTCTTTCGTTCGACTCCTAGATTCTTCCCAATCTTTACCACCCTCGAAGGTGTCTCTAGGTCGAGAATTATTTCTTCGAGCTCCTCTAGAGCCTGGAGCTCAAATCGGTCTTCACCTATTCTTGGGTCTATTTCATCTTATTGGGCGGCCTTATTGTGTTCTCTTGAGATTCTTCCGCCTCTTTAGCAATTTCCATTGCATGAGACCCATCATTCTCTTCAATTACCACCATGGCTTGCTGCCTGAGTTGTGACTTTCCCTTCATGGCAATGTTGTAGCATTCCCTGGCAGTGAGCTGGTCCTCTTTTACTATGCATATCCCCAAGGATGAAGGAAACTACATGGCCAAGTGGCGAACATAAGTTATGACCTCGAATGCCATCAACGCTGGTCTCCCCAAGGTTACGTTGTAAGTAGTTGGGCAGTCAATTACAACAACCTCAAGCATTTTAGCAATAGCCCATGCTTCTTCTCCTAAGGTTACAACGAGCTCAATTGTTCCTATTGCTACCATTCCTTCTCCTGAATACCCATAAAGAGTCATGGAGGTCGCCTTAAGGTCGATTATAGATAGTCCCATCTTTTCAAGAGTGGACCTGAATAGCACATTCACTGAGCTCCCATTATCAATCAAGATTCTTCTCACCCTTCAATTAGCGAGTTGAATGGTTATCACCAGCAGATCATTATGAGGGAATTGGACATGGCTAGTGTCTCATTTCGTAAAAACGATTGGTTGTTTATCCAATTAATGTTGTTTAGATAACCTCTGCTCTAGAGTAAATACTACGCCCTCATGAATTTTTAGCTCCTGGATATATCTTTTTTGAGGTTCATTGCTTGTACTTGCTGGGTGAGGTCTGCCTGCAATGGTGACTATATCTTTTCCTTCAATAAGAGGAGGAATGATATGGTTTCTAAGAGATGGGAGAGTGTGGTTTGATTTGGTTTCCATGAGCTTGCTGAGGATTTTGCACTGCAGGTTGATTAAGGGCTACCCTCTTCCGAGCATATTGTGTTAACGGTCCAGCTCGGATGAGTGTCTCGATCTCATCCTTCAATTGATGGAAATCATCAGTGTTGTGGCCAATGTAATCATGAAAATGACAAATTTGGTCGGATCTCTCTTTGCCCGTTGGTGCTTCAGGGGCTCTAGCTTCTTCCATGGAAGACGGACAAAATTAGCTAGATAAATGTGTTCCTGTGTGTTTGTTAGGTCGGTATACGCAGTGATGATAGAAGTGTACTTCTCCTCGGGCTTATTCTTTTTGGACCCAGTTGTTGGGGTTTTATGCCCTAATTAAAACCCAAATTCTTTGTAATCTCATTTTATTATCAATAAAAGAATAGAAATCATTTTTTGACTTGGTCAATCACTTTGCTCACATGTTTTATTTTCATGATTATTTGTTTAATATAAAATTCTATTAAATCCCGAGCATATAGCTAATCTTATTTATAGTGACGTAATCACAGTGGAATATAAATATGATTATATGTTCAAAATAAGTTAGTCCTAAGATTAGTCAGTGCACTGGATTTACACTGACTTGCCAATCTACGATATGATCTACTTACACATTACAGTGTTATGTTCTTTCCAGAACATTAGCAAAGTAGATAAGATCGGATGTATATGTTACATCGGACAGGACCGATATTGACAGTTGATAAGATAAGTAAGCATACCGTTATTATCTATTCTAGTCATATCATATAGTTGACCATAGGTCAATTCAATCTCAATTATGAGTGGTTAGTATTCTAACTGATTGTATTATTTGAGTTCTTTAACTTGTTCATTACCAGCTTACCCTACGGACTAGCCCATACTTACATCTTGGGAACTCGATAGTATAATTGAGTGGGAGTGTTAATCATAGATATGAACATCTATAGCTTCTGATGAAGAAGTGAAACGATGGTTTCCTTTTAGTTTGGTTCAAGGTGTTAAATGATAGAGATCTCATTTCAGTAATTAAATTAGTTTACTGAAATATCATTTACAAGGAACTAAGTGTTTTAAGGATAAAAAACAATGAGGGGTAAAACGGTATTTTAGTCCTATCTCATTGTAGACCGTCTATAGAGGATTGAGTGACAATTATGGTTGTAACAATGGATAATTAATAGCGCATCTATATTTGTTATAGAGCGTTCTATGAATTCAAGAGTGCAATTCCGAGTCTATAGTGGAGTCACGAGGAATTAATAAGTTAGTAAATTTATTTGTTAGATTTATGATAACTTATTGGAGCTTGATTTCATAGGCCCATGGTCCCCATTGTACCTTGGATAAAATCATCTAGATAGTCTCAATTAATTGATTTAATCATCAATTATAATTATCAAAGTTGACCAGGTCAATTTTGGATAGTTTCACAGAGTTGTGTAATTTTGAGGATAAAAGAGAAATTATGGCAGATTTATTAATTAAGATAAATTGGTATCTAAATTAATAAATAAATTTAAATCAAGGTTCAAATTATAAATAATTAATTTGATAAATGATTTAAATAATTATTTAATTAATTAAATCAATAGAAAATAACACAGGCCTTGATTTTGAGTCCAATGGGCTTATAATCAAATGGGAAATTTCACGGGCCTATAGCCCATGATAATTTCGACCTAGGGCTTCAAAATGGCTGTTATTTTATTGATTTTTTAATTAAATTAAATGGCCTAATTGAGTCTATAAAATGAGTGCTTAGAGAGAAATCAAAACAGAAGTTTGAGAAGTCACAAGTCAGATTTTCTGATAGTTTTATATTCTCTCTAAACACAAGTCATTTTCTAAGCCACTTTGTTATTTTCTCTTCTTCTCTCTATATCTATCTCATGTGTTGAGAATTGCCCACACTAGTCTAGGTGGTTCTAAGGACACATTGGAAGATTGTGAAGAAAATAGAAGATCGACTCAGTTTCTTGATAATACTCTGCGACAGAAAGGATACAAGAGTTAGAGAAACTGAAGGAATGACTCTTAATTCCGCTGCGTATACTGTAAGTATTCTATTCTTTGTTTCTCTTTGAATTCAATTTTAGAAACATGTTTTAGGCTATCTCGTATTAATTTGTTTAATATTAGATATACATGAAAATAAAAAAAGATCCTGTATAAGCTTTTTCCAACACCAGTCTGGTCACCCTCACCATTCCCCTTTCTTTTATTACTTCCTGCTTAATTGTTATGGACCACGGACTGAGTAATAGCTACAACATCCGTCACCACTCCAATGGGCTAAGTAGGGGTCTGGCTGGCTCCTATGACTGCAGACTCTACTTCATCCAAGTTGATCCACTCCTGAGCTCGATCCAAGAACTCGTTCATTGTCTTTACTCATTTCCTTTGGAGTTTGTTCCATAGTTCTCCACCCATGGTGTTCCCTGTCCTCGTAGCCATGAGCTTGGCACTGTTGCCAGCGTCTCTAGCTCGTTCTGCTATATTGGTGAACCGGTTGAGGTAGGCTTTCAGGGGTTCACCAGGATGTTGTTTAGCCAATGAGTCGTCCTAAACTCAAACTTCCTTTGCATCCTGGAACTACCTCTTGAACTCGGTGGACATTTTTTCCCAGGAGGTGAACGAGTGTTTCTTATACTTGTTAAACCATAACTTGGTCGGTCTTGTTAAACCATAACTTGGTCGGTCTTGTTTGAGTCGTCCTAAACTCAAACTTCCTTTGCATCCTGGAACTACCTCTTGAACTCGGTGGACATTTTTTCCCAGGAGGTGAACGAGTGTTTCTTATACTTGTTAAACCATGAGCTTGGCTCTGTTGCCAGCGTCTCTAGCTCGTTCTGCTATATTGGTGAACCGGTTGAGGTAGGCTTTCAGGGGTTCACCAGGATGTTGTTTATTGTTGGCCAATGAGTCGTCCTAAACTCAAACTTCCTTTGCATCCTGGAACTACCTCTTGAACTCGGTGGACATTTTTTCCCAGGAGGTGAACGAGTGTTTCTTATACTTGTTAAACCATAACTTGGTCGGTCTTGTTAAAGTAGCCGGGAATAGGATACGACTCAAGTCGATGCTAACGTTCTAGGCCATCATCAAAGTGTTGAAGGTGCCAACGTGGTTAGACGGATCAACATATGATGGCATATTTGGCATTCTGAAGCCAACGGGATAGGGAGATGTCACGATATGAGGAGCAAAAGGCTCGAGCTCCTCATCAGAGTCGCAGTCGTTCACATTTTTTTCCAAATAAAAGTCTCTTCATATGTTCCTCCATCAAGGCCAGTCTTTCAAGGGTTGGATCCTTTGTCTCTAGATTATTTGGGAACTGGTTACCAGCTCCCATCCTATCTGTGCACTATATGGGTTATTGTCTCTCCAAGCCGAAGCTTGGCTAGGCGAGATGTTCCCATCATCACGCACAATTGACAGATCTCCCACCTTCTAAGTGTAACTAAGATCATTGTAACAGGCCAACTGCCCTCTTTGAGTGTTTAGATGGTCACGCAGATCAAACTGGGGATTGGAATGCAAGCTTTGAGCAGAGCTAAATTGATTTCTCAGGTCACTCTCGTGTCTCTGGGAGTGCATGTTGTGTACACTCACAATTCTACCTCCACGATGGCTCTCCATCCAATAACTACCATTCACAAAGCTTACTGCTCACGGCTGATGTCGCGGGGCCTAATTGTTCCTGTGAGATCGTGAGACATATATATCTTCTACGGGTACATAATTTCTTCTATCATTCCCGTGAACTGAAACATTTCTCTGTGGGCAAGGAGGTGTTGGATGACGTATAGGCGATGGAGGGTGCCTTATTGGTGAGGCAATTTCTCTCCCATTGGGACGCACTAGACTAGCTCACCCATTGTCTACCCCTATTTCCCGAGTTGGTGGCAACATATATTCATTTCTTTGCACCCAAGCAGCTAGTTGAGGTGCTGGTGGATTTATAGGGACCTCCACCCTTATCGATGCAGTCTCAGCTCACCCTGTCTGACCAGGCTGATTTCTGTGAGTGTGAGCTACTTGTTCATTCCTGTGTTTATTTGCAGGTGGGTTGTTTCTAGGAGTCCACTTAGAAGGCATAGAGCTCGGGGTTGTTGTTCTGACAGAATGATTCACGTTGGGTCGATTGTTCCTATGGGACAGAGATCTGTGGGACCCACTTTGCCTCTTTTCGACATTCTCATCGATTGTAGGATGCGGTATTCGAGCCATTATCTCGTCTATTCGTCTCTTAGCCTGGACGAGGTGGCTTCTTAGTTGGGAATTCTCCATTTCAATGGCAGTTAGATACCCAGGGTTTGGGTTCAGAGGGCGCGAAGCCGAACTTCCAGTATCGTCCTAATTCACATGTTGTTTTCCAAGACTAAGTTATACAGAGGTGCCCTCTCTAGTTGGGTCAACCACACGATAATCTCCATGGTCACCAGGTATCTCTGATTCATTGTCGCGCATGGAATGAGTTACCACCATGTTGATTGTTATGCCAAATATTCTCTGAAAAATTTCAAGCCTAATCTGCTCTCAATGAAAGCACCAATCTATTGACGCAGTTTTTCGCCAACAAGGGATTAAGAAACCCCATTAGAGAGATTAAGCTTGTTAATAAACCAGAAATATAAACTCACAAGATTTTAATGTGGTTCAGTGGTTAAAATTCACCTAGTCCACGAGTCATTCTTATTCTTGCTTAGGAACTCTTGAAGAAATTGTTTATGACAACTTCAGCAGAGTTTTGGCATACAAGATGTCGGTCTCATTTACTGTCATTTCCCTTTATATTCATAGGGAATTATGATGGACAATATTGGGTAACCGTACTATAAGTGGTAACATACAATATTGGGTAACTTTCTAAATTAATGGATACATAAATACCCTAATTAAGCCTATTGCCTTTTACATCAATTAATAAATGTATATAACAATCATATACATTTAATGGATATATTTTGTATCCGAGTCTGTAGGGATTCTTCCATGTGCGCATCTTTGAACTACCTCGAGCTAGGTTTCGCTCTCGAAGTAGATATATCTACACCAGGACGGATTGACTTAGATAATGCTCGGGCTTGATGAGGGAGATTTGGACATGGATACTTCGATCTCTTGTCATTAGTACTTCAAACGATTTGAAGGATCCTAGGCTATCCCGAACTTAGTGACACAACCTCAAGCTGTTTGGTCTGAAGTTAACCAAATATCCCTGAAGTCTTGCATCTTTACTTATTACGGGCCATATATACCCCCAACAAGATAGTGCAACTCATGCTTTTAGGGTACAATAGATCTGAAACGTAAAAATTTGCAGAAAACTCGATGTACCTCAATGCCCAGCTCGACAGACCCTTAAAATCATGGTTTTCATGGAAAAATGATTTGCCTTGATGAAATTCGATGCACCTCGATGAAACTCGATACAATTAATTGAAAATGCATAACTTTTCACTCGAATGTTCATTTGAGGTTGTTGACGGTGAAATCTCGTCAACGATTAAAGGTTAGAAAACTAAGATTTTTATAGTAAGGGTAGCTTAGAATCAAGAGGAAAGAACTTCAATCAATAGAAAAAACCAGAGCAACAATGGAACAAAGATCATGTATTTCTAAAATGTCCCCTCATACACAAAGATCATGAATTTCTAAAATGTCCCCTTAGCCTGAGGGGTTGGAGCCTATTTATAGGGGGGGCTCTATTGGCCCAGGATACAAACAAGTCCCAGACCACAGGGACGTACACAGGTACTCTGATAGTGTAGTGGCTCAGGGCGTAGTGGTGTCTACCCTGATGGTGTCAGAGTCGTGGCCCAGGACAAAGTACTGTCGGCTCTGGCGTATGGTCGGGGGTGTCCAAGTGGTACCACTACTCTTCGTACAGGTCCGTACCGCCACTACTCCTTAGGCGCAGATCATAGGGTCATGCCTCTGTTCTCTCCACAACCGTACGCCCCGTGTCAGCGCACGTGTTCCATACTCGGTCGTCCTCATCAATCCCCGTTCAATGCTCCATGTTCGTTTGGCATATCAACAAGGTTCCTCCAAGTGATCCCGTGCCTATGTCAAGGAGGCTTCAACCTATGCATGTCCTGAGAAGTCAAGGCGCCAGGGGTCAGGGACGGCTTATGCGGATCGCATAGACACGAGGCTCGCAGCATGAGCGCCGTGGCAAGGCCACACCCTCGCATAGCGAGGCTGGCCCTTTTCCCTCAGGTATAGGCATGGCTCGGGCGTCGCAGCAAGGTAGCACCCTCGCATAGCGAGGGTCCCTCGCATAGCGAGGCTGCCTCTCCTCCTCCCGGGTACAGCGTCGCGAGGCTAGGGGCATGGATGCCACAACAAACCCCCACCCTCGCATAGCGAGGGTGCCTCGCGTAGCGAGGCTGACCTTCTTCTCCCGAGTGCAGGCGGGGCTTGATGCCTGATGGAACGGGGCGTACGCGAGCGACCAGCTGGGGACCCTCGCATAGCGAGGGTGAAGTTTGGATTGGCAAGCGGCCGAAGGCCCTCGCCTAGTGAGGGTGACTCTCATATCCCAACTCCCTCACCATCATGTGACGCCCTTTTAGGATGTCTCATAGTATAGAGCTTCACTTGTGAATAGGATTCATAAGGGAGGAATTTCCACATTTACAGAGGTGATTTGTTTTTTGAATTTAGGTTTTTTTCTCAATATCTACACGTTTGAGATGTGTACATACATATTTGAGAAGTTTAAAGCTTGAAAACACCCCAAAGTTTAAAATAATATCCCTATTTTTTCAAAGTTGGGTATGGTTTTAACCTTTAAACTTCCCAAATGTGCATGTACATATCTTAAATGTGTATATCTGAAAAATACCTCAAACAGACACCTGAGTGAAAATTTATGCATTTTTCAATGAATTGCATCGAGATTCATCGAGGTGCATCGAATTTCATCAAGGTAGATTGTTTTTTTTCTTCATGAAAATCATAATTTTTAAGGGCCCATCAAGCTAGGCATTGATGTGCATCACATGAAATTCATGATTTTAAGGCCCCATCGAGCTAGACCTCGATGCACCTTGATACACCTCGATGCACCTCATTGAAACTCGATGCAATTCATTGAAAATGCATAACTTTTTACTCGAGTTTCCGTTTGAGGTGATATTTTTTTTTGAATTTGGGTATTTTTTTGAGATCTACACGTTCAAAATATTGGGATATTGTTTTAAAATTTAGGGTGTTTTCAAGCTTTAAACATCTCAAGTGTGTGTATAAACATCTCAGACATGCAAATAAAAAAAATACTCATATTCAACAACAAAAACACCTAAAACAGACACCCGAGTGAAAAATTATGCATTTTCAATGAATTGTATTGAGTTTCATCAAGTGCATCGAATTTCTTCGAGGCAGATCATTTTTTTTCATGAAAATCATGATTTTTAAGAGTCCACCGAGGTACATCGAGATGTATCGAGTTTTCTATAAAGTTTTACGTTTCAAATATGAAAAATTAGGGAAAAAAAACTAAAAAAAAATTGCAAAAAAACAAAAAAAAATCATGTTCAGATCTATTTGAAATACATAAATTAGTGCCTTAATTGAACTTTTAGTAGGTTTAAGTTTTAAATCATCAAAAACTATCATGTGATATTTTGTTTAGTCTCCATGGATAATTTAAGAAAGAAGACGAAAGAGAGAAGAATAAAAACAGAGAAGGGTACCAAAGTTGTGGATGTTTATTTCAAAGAAATTTGGTCGTGACAATGGTGTGGTGGTGGCTATCGTGACTCTCCCAAGAGAAAGAGAGAGTGAACCAAGAGAGGGAAGATCGAGTAAGAGGGAGACTAACAAAATTGAAGGGGTATTTTCGGAAACAAAACAAATAATAACATTATTGTGTAATGTTAGAATAGGGTGGCACTTTTTGGATTTAAGAGTACACAACAATATGGATTGAAACTCAAATTTCCCCTCCAAAACTATGATTGACTAATGATAAATTTGTTTTTTTTTTATTACTATTATATGATTCTAATTTTTTTAAGATAATGCTTTAACAATAAATTTAGGCCATAGAATTAATAGAAACAAATTTTAAGTAGAGAAATAAATTGTCATAGTTAGGATGGAAGAGAACAAAATAAGAATTTTTGAAGATTAATTAATGTTGAGAAGAAAATACATACATAGATGGAAGCAAACTTATAAATAAATGAGTGGATGAGATGAGTAATTTAGAGAAAATTATTTTGCAAAATTAATTGAATGTGAGTTTTAGTCAAAGGATAATGAAAGTTAAAAGGTGATTAAAAAAAAAGAACAACTATCATTTAAAAATATGCATTAATGATTAATTTTTAGAGTATACAATTTTTTTATAAATATCTTTACTCCGTTTAATTAATTAATTGTTAAAGCATTTAACTTATTACATATCTCGTATAATATTTGAAAACCTAATTTCTTAACACATCATTATCAAACAAATATAATATATCCAACCTTTGAGAATGTCTACATTTTGTATTCAATCTTAAAATGGTTTATACTTATTTGGTATTATGCGTTTTATTAAAATATAAAATTTGTACCTTTTGTTTCTCATAACTATCAATCGATACTACCTATTTATAAAAACTACATAGTTTGGTACTCTCCATGTGTTCAAATTTTTAATATTCTCATATTACTCCTCATTTTAGTAATTTATTTGATTTTTAATTGTTTTATTAATTTTAAATTATTTAAATATATTTTAGAATTCATAAAATAAAATAAATGTTTAATTAAAACTTTAAAATAATTTTAATAAACAAAATTATTTTTAAAATAAATTTAATTAATTAAAAAAATTGGAATACAAAAATTAAAAAACTAATTGAAATTTATTAATTTACTTTAAATAAACCTAAATTTTAATTTAATTAATGAAAAAAATACATATTTCACCCATTCTTATCTTCACCATCTCAGTTCCTCACACTCCCAGTCTCACCCTTATTTCAGTGATTTATTTTATTTTTAATTATTTTATTATTTTTAAATAATTTAAATACATTTTTAGAATTCATAAAGTAAAATAAATGTTTAATTAAAAATTTAAAATAATTTAAATAAACAAATTTAATTAATTAAAAACAAACAAAAATTGGAATTAAAATACTAAAAAACTAATTAAAATTGTATTAATTAACTTTAAATAAACCTAAATTTTAATTTAATTAATAAAAAAAACTCATATTTTACCCAATCTCACCCTCACCATCTTAGTTCCCCACCCTCTCAATCTCACCCACATTTTTTTTGTTTCAAAGTTTGACTGATTTGTTAATTAAATTAACATTTAGGTTTATTTAAAGTTAACTAATAAGATTTTAATTAGTTTTTTAATTATTTAATTTTTTTTTAAATTATTTAATTTTTTTAAATTATTTTAAAGTTTTAATTAAACATTTATTTTATTTTATGAATTCTGAAAATATATTTAAATCATTTAAAAATAATAAAACAATTGAAAATCAAATAAATCATTAAAATGGGGGGTATTATGGGAATATTACAAATTTAAGCGCACAGAGAGTGCTGAACTATGTAGTTTTTTCAAACAGATGGTATTTATTGATAATTATCATAAACACATGGTACAAATACATAATACCATGTGTTTAAGATTGTATTTCGATAAAACACATGGTACAAATAAGTATTTACCCATCTTAAAATGATATATATATACTTATAGGTTTTTACTAATGTTACTTTAATTTTTTTTTTATAAATATTATATTTTTGATATATTGTATTTACGTATAAACAAAGATGGAGCTAGCTAGTAGAAGGGGCTAAAGCCGCTTCTAAAAATTTAAATTCATAAAGAACATTTTTTTTTATGAAAAAAATAGTTTTAATCAAAGTTAAAGATGAAAAAAAAGATATTATTTTAAGAGTGAGATTAAAAGTTAAAAATCTACAACTTATTGCAAAATTTTCCACAAAATATAAGTAATAATAAATTTAATGGAGGCATAGTAAAAGAAAATTCTACTTATGCTTTTTTTTATTGTTAACAAAAATTAAGGGGTTAAGAAAGATTGGGGTAAAACTCATATTGTAAGATCTTTAAAATAGGATCTATCCTTCTGTGTGTCTAGTTGGGGGTTTGATTGGTCATTGCTTTTACTATTTCAATGTTTATGTCTATCTTTTGGGTGTAACTTAGTTCTTGAATGTATTTGCTTAACCATTGTAATTAGCTTGGTTAACTGTTATTTGGATAATCTCCTTGTGAGATTTGTACAGTTTTTTTGAGTTCTATTTGATCTTTTGGACAACAAGCCATTGAATGAAAGTTTTTCCTTTTATTTTTTTTAAAAAACAATAAAACCCCTCTAACATTTAAAAAAAAAAACTTATATTTGAGTAATATAAGCATTAGAGTTTTTTTCTTCTTCTTTTGTAAATGCAATAAAGGACGTTTTAGATGGATGAAAGTCCATAATAAATTTATACTTCATTTCCAATGAAAAACAATAATTTAAATCTTGTTGGTCAAAACCTTAACAGAGAAAAGAACAAGTTTTTTTCTGGGGGAATTATTAAAAAATATGACTTTTATACTATTATTGTGCAAAAATATGAGAATTATATTTTTGCAAATTTGTATGGGAAAATTTATTAAAGAAAAAGATAAAGTATGTGAAACACAATTGTTAACTAACTAAATATAGAAGTTAAATTTAAAACCAAAACACATTAGCCAAACATGGATACTATTGTAAAATTAGCATTCCACTATTCTCTCTCTCAAGCCTTAGCCACACAAACTCTCTCTTTTTGTGTGTATATTTCTGAGGGTAATTGGTTACCTTCACATTCTGATGTGTGTGTATATTTCTTGGTTTTTTATGGTAACTCGTTACCTATTGTTATCCATGTTTTCCCCCCAAACACGTGGCATGACACAATGGGTCCGTGGGCTCTCTCAAAGAGATCAAATGCCCATTCTAAGCCCAATGAACGGGGAAGTGGAAAGTCCTAGCGGCCCAATCGTCAATAAGCCCATCATTATTCAATGGGCGCCGCCATAGCGAGGGAACCGGGACCAAGATGCGGGCCCAACTCATCTTCTCGATCCCAACCCATTTGTATCCTCTGGGATGCGGGTATAGGTGGCAGGCTCGACAGTCTGGGAGTACAACCTTATCAAGAATGAACCCGAGCCCTGGTAAACGAAGTAGGGCCCCGGTGAATGGACCAGGACGTTAGTAAAGGAACCCGGACCAGACGTCCGGATAGGGCAAGATTGACCTTCCCTGACCCTAACACGTTCCATAGAAACACGGAAGTTGGTCTCCTCAACTAACCTGTAGAAAAGGTTACATACGGAATGTACGCTGCTACTAGGAAACAGTACTGCCACTACTCCGACAGATCCTGTCCCCAGGATTCCCTTAGAAGCCCACTCGGACCAGTCTGAGGTTATGTACTATTGATAGCAGTACGACTTGGCCATGCCCAAGCCGGCCCAATGGGCTCTGATTAATATGTATTACTTAGCAATATCTTTTGTATTAAGCCTCCATTAGTGAGAAAACTATGATTACATCCCTATTGGGCCCCGATTAGTCCGGCCCAAGCCCATCGCACCTAAACTGCCTATAAATAGAACCAGTTGTGCACTGTAGCGGAGATCCCCAGATTTTCTCTTGTAAACTATTACTCTGCTCAAACTTGCAGAAAACTCCATTGTCAAAAGCTCTCTAAGCTTTAATACAATTGATTCGTGGACTAAGGCTCATTAACGCCTCAACCACGTAAAAGCCTTGCTTGCATATTTTAAATCCTTTCCTTTTAGCTCTCTTATCTTTCATAATTCTAGTTTCTGAAAAACTCGGTAAAAATTTTGGTGCTTTCATTGAGAGCCGAAGAAAGCTTGAATCAATCTTGACTGTCTACAACAATGGTGAACACCAGACATACCGTGTTTGATCCTGCTCACCAGCAACAACAAGGAAATGAAGGACCATTGCCCAAATAACCATTTCCTCAGGACCAACCCGAGGATACTCCTTATCAAGTGCCTCTGCCTAACGACTCCCAAAACTTCGAGGATGGGGCTGACTACGACGAATATTACTATGAAGAAGATGAAGGGTAATATCAGGATCACGAGGCCAAAAACCCTGTTGACCCTAAAGAAGAAAATATGAACCCCGAATAGGAGGATCCAGAAGTGGTCCACTTGAGACAGCAAGTCCTGGATCAAGAAGCCAGGATAGTCGAACAGAAAGAGGCTAACCGCCAGATGCAAGAGTCCCTAATGGCTCTCCAGGCCTTCATCGCTGCCCAAGGATTGGTAGCCAATCCTTCAACTATTCTGCCTCAAGGAACAGATCCGCCAGTCCTGCCAATCAGGACTGGCATACCTCAGAACAAGAGCCTGATCCCTCCTTCGGGACCACATCCTAGAGACGGCCCGTCGAATCTCGCTCAAGAAAAAGGAAAAGCCAAGATGGTTGGCCCCGTGGGAAAAGCAAACCCCCAAAAGAAGGCACATCCCGTTCCAAAAACTGGGGCTAACCCAGGGCAGTTCCTTAGGAAAGAATAGATGCATCCTGTCTTAGGACGGGATCATCCGATCGATCCGCAGGGGAAGCGCTCGCAGGGTGTCAGGCCCTGGAATGTCCCTAGATAGATTGAACGGGAGCGACGTTTCCATCCCAGCGCCTTTGTGAATAAAGATCATAGAGGACACAAGCGCGAGGAAGATCTAGAAGCCATCAGTTCGGAAGATGATACTTCCTGGGTAGACTTGTGAGACGACCTTAATGCCCGAAAGGAATGAGCCCGCAAGGAAAAGATTTGCCCCCGAGGGGGCGACTTGAGGAATAACCTCAACGACAGGAGGAACGAGAGAGTTCCCCTGGATGATGGAATGGGCAAATAGGTCATGGAACATTTGGTCGTGTTAAAGAAGGTCACAGATCGCTTGGTCCAAAAACAAGAAGGGGGGGCTTCGATTCTGAAGAGGAGGAAAATGAGCCATGCGCTACACACATCCTGGATGTGGTACTGCCAAAAGGGTTCAAAATACTGAACCTACCCTCCTGCACTGGGAATGCAGACCCTAATGACCATTTGTCCCGCTACAACTACCTGATGACTGTAGCTCACGTCTGCGACAATGACAAATGCCTGTGTTTCTCGATCACTCTGGCCGGACCCGCGGAAGAATGATGGAAGAGACTTAAACCAAGATCAATCCAATCCTAGTCCGGATTGCAATCAGCATTCCGTAAACAATTTGTGGCCGCCATGAAAATGGACATGCAGATCAATGCACTGCCCAATGTCAAGCAGCATCTCACAGAAACCCTTCGAGCTTATATCTAGCGCTTTACAGAGGAAGCCTCAAAAACCAAGGTGGATGACGGACAGTGCCTGGTGGCTCTCCAGTCCGGGATCAGAGCTGGATCCCCTCTCTGGGACGATATGCAGCACAGTAAGGCGGCAACCCTAGAAGAATTCATCAGGAGGGCATAAGGTTTTATCAACTAGGAGGAGGCCCAAATCCAGGTTTTTGGGTGGCAGTCGGCAACCCAGTCGAGTGCCCAGACCTTTCCAGGATACGGGGTGTAGTATCCTGCAAATTATTATCCGACACCCCCAACGGCGCCCGGATCCACTGGTACCCATGGGATGACATTCGTGACCCCGACGGTCTATGGTCCTACTTCAACGGGTTAAGCACTGACTCAATCTGCCCCATTCTCCAGGTACAGCATGGCGTCAGTTGGGTATAGCGCCGCTCTTAGCGGAGCCCAACCGTCTCAAGTCGGGGGAACAGAGTCGAGTGTAAGCCCTTCCTAGGGAAAGAGATCGGGCAAAGGGCAGAACCGGTCCAAACCCTCCAAAAAGGGCAAAAGGGGTTACGAACCCCAACACACATAATATACCAACTTGGTGGACACCGGGGAGAATATATACCTGGCGACGGGCAGTACGGTCCATTACCGGAAGCCAGTCCCCATGTTCAAAGGGGGAAAGAACTCAAGAGACACCAGCAAGAGGTGTGCCTATCACAAGGACATGGGTCATACGACTGAAGAGTGTCTTCAACTGAAGGACAAGATTGAAAATCTAATCAAGTTGGGACATCTCCACCAATGGGTGTTCCAGGACTGCCAGCAGCTCCCTGACAACCTACGGCCCCGGGTACACGTGGATCATATCGACCTCCCCAGGGAGGGTATGCTTATAGGTCCGGGAGCACAGGCCCCTTAGGGAGCCCCAATTGTGTAGGCACCCAGACCCGGAATGCCATATCCTCCTGGAACCGCGCCTCTGAGGGCCGCATCTGGGAGGACCGTCCCGACATGATCAGAAACGCTACCTCAGCGAACTCGACCACGACCACGAGGTATGCGCCTTGGTCCAGACTCTGGCCTAATGCCCGAAGTTGATGAACTTGCCCATCACCTTCACGAAAGAGGACGCCCGGAATGTCCACTTCCCGCATCATGATCCCCTGGTCATTGATGCCCAAATTGCCAACAAAATGGCATCTAGAGTGTTGGTGGATGACGGGAGCTCCGTAAATGTGTTGTTTAAGCCAGCTTTCACGTAGTTGGCTTGACCGAGGTAGATCTGGCCTCATGCCCAATGCAGATCTATGGCTTCAACGGGGACTCATTGCTCCTGATAGGGAAGATTCAACTGCCCGTAATGTTGGGGAATGAGATTCAAGGCTTGTTCAAGTTTTGCACATTTGTAGTGGTGGATTGCCCCACCGCTTACAACGTTATCTTCGATCGTCCCGCACTAGTCAACTTCGGTGCTATCACCTCCATCTGCCACCTCTGCATGAAATTCCCATGCGATGATGGAGGGGTGGGAACTGTCTGGGGAGATCAGAAGAGTGCCTGAAAGTGCTATCACATCTCTGCCTGACCAATCTACATGGTCTGTGAATAGCCTCTCGAAGAGGAAAATGCTAATCCGATTCCACCCCCGCCACCAGCACGAAGGGTGATCCGGGAAGAAGACGAATTGGATCTGCGAATAGGAGTGGACAGGGCACTAGAACCCATGGAGGAGGTAGAAGAGGTGTGCATTAGTGACAGCGACCCGACCAGAGTTATCTGGGCCAGAAGAAACTTGAATTCAGAGGTCAGGGCTGCCATTATTGCCCGGGTCAGAGAGAACCAGGATATCTTGGCCTGGTCTCACTTAGATATGACTGGAATCGATCACAACATCATATGTCACGCCCTGAACATTAACATGAATGCAACTCTAGTCCGGTAGGAGCGAAGACCTCTAGGGACGGAGAGGGCAGAAGCCCTTAGATTAGAAGTTGAGAAGTTATCCTCAATCAACTTCATTCGGGAGGCTATGTATCCCATTTGGCTAGCCAATCCAGTGTTGGTACCAAAGTCAAACGGGACGTGGAGAACTTGCATCGACTTCACCGACCTTAACAAGTGTTGTCCGAAAGATTGTTTCCCTCTGCCTCAGATTGACCAAATGGTAGATGCAACGTTCGGGTATGAAATATTGAGTTTCATGGATACCTACTCCGTTTACAACCAAATCTCAATGTACGTAACGAACCAGGAACACACAGCTTCCAAACAGACAAAGGTGTATACTGCTACATTGTCATGCCCTTCGGGCTCAAGAACACTAGAGCCACTTATCAGAGGCTAGTCAACAGGATGTTCCATACCCAATTGGGAAGGAACATGGAGGTTTACATAGATGACATGTTGGTCAAGTCCATGGCCTCAGAGGGACATGTGGATGATCTGGCAAAGGCGTTTGCCATCATTCGGAAGTATGGGATGAAGCTGAATCCCAAAAAATGCACCTTTGGCATGGCATCTGGGAAATTCCTGGGCTTCATAGTAAGTTTGAGGGGAATAGAATGTTAGGAAAATATGTATTTTGCCTCAATGGAAATAATAATAAATTATAACTCTATGCAATATATTACAAATAAATAATGATTGATTAAAAAGAGTTACAACTCTATAACTGAAAATTACAAATAGACAAAGAAAAAGAAGAAGATGATGAAGAAGAAGAGAATAGTAAAATACAACTCTAAGCAAAAAGTTACAAATAAAGTAAAGTGTTTGAAACAAAAGAAAAGAAAAGATTACAACTCTTGAACAAGAAATACAAGTAAATAGAGAAGAACAATATAAAGATGAAAAGCAATAGAATGAAAGAAAGGAACAAGAAACAAAAGATAAACAACTCTCACTCACACTACCAAAGTGAAGAGTGTTGGGGATCACCAACTTGAACAAGGTTTGAAACCTTTGTCCAAAAGCTTATTTCCCCCTAACTCAAGCACTAAGGGATCTCTCACTGATTATAGGAAATGCATTCTGGAAGTATCAAGCCTCAAGGTGTTTCTAGCCAAGTGCTCTAATGGATAGAAATTTTGTGTCATACAAGTGAACAATAGGCTCCTATTTATAGAGTTTTGAGACACCCTTTGAATTTCAAATTCCACCAACCCCCATGGCTGTTACCAATGATTAATTGATGTTTATGGAATTAAAATATAGATTTGGGAGTTACTTGGCTGTTGGAAATGTTCAAAATTGGAAAAAACCGAAGTTTGGAAAATGGTGTCAGCCGCTCAGGCCGCAGCCTGAAAAACACGAGTCGCGGCCCACGATGTGTTTTTTGCCTGTTTTGCCTCTTGAGTCGCGGCCTGAAAAACTCAGGCCGCGGCCTAAGACATTTTTTCAGCAACCAATTTTCCAACTTTGCCAAAACGTTCCAAATTTATTTCCACTTGATTTTGTAACTTCCATACACATTATGGGAGTTAAAATCACATCTCTAACAGTCATATCTCTTATGACTTTAAGAAATTCATCTCAATATTGTGTAACAACAAATTTACACAATAATGGGTAATATTTGGAAGTTACAAATTTGTGATAAATTTGTAACACAAAATATGTTATATATTTGGATATTTCACATATATCCAAATAATGTAACTCTCTATTATATGTTACAATATGTGACACTCTATGTCACATTTATTTAATCTAAAACATTATATTATAAAATAATATAATATTACATTATATTATAAAATAATATAACATTCCCCCACTAGATTAAATAGTCATCTATTGTAACACTTATTTAATCAATCATTATATTTTAAAAATATAACATATCCCCCACTTGATTAAATAAGAACTCTCTCTTATAGGAGTCATTGCATTGATGCATAAAGTAAAGTGTTTTTCAACTTGAACTTTACTATAGTGTAATTATCACAAAATTTGTCGAAATTTTGGTTGCACTAGGCATTGAACCATCTTTTCCTGATGAAAAATCGGTGATAACACACACACCTTTGCGATGTTCACTTGAGACCTCTATGTCTCGCTTTGCACCGTTAATGCCCATGTGCACTTTCCATTCATGGACGTTCTTGAGAATACTCCCAATTCTCATGAGAGGCGGCACCACCCCTAGGTCCATATAGGTAGAATTCTTACAGTATTTTGTTACCAAAAAATACTTGTCTTCACAAGACTGAATTCTATTAAAAAACCTTTCGGTTTTAACCCTCAACTTGGTAACTCACAAGTACTCAACATCTCAGATGGGACTTGTTTGAGTACAACTAATATTCACTTTATTGACTTGTTATTACCTATTGAACCTAACACTAGTTGAATAACTAGTGTTAAGATAGGTTACCATCAATCGTGAATCTCTTTAGGGAGTTTAAGTCCCATCCCTCGAGAAGATGCAGCCACTAAATCCCTCGTTAGTGGCTTAGTGAAAGGATCTGCCAGATTTTGACTTGTTCTCACATAGGATATTGATAGGACTCCTCTTTGAATCAATTCTCTTACATATCCATGTCTTAGACTAATGTGTCTAGACTTCCCATTATACACTCTGTTGTATGCTCTAGCCAATGTTGCTTGGCTATCACAATGTATCGATATAGTGGATACAATCTCTTTGATTAGGGAAATCTCTATCAACAGATCCCTTAACCATTCAGCCTCTTTGCCGGTAGCAGCTAGAGCTATGAACTCTACTTCCATAGTGGAATGAGATATACAGGTTTGTTTCTTGGAACCCCAAGAAATTGCACCTCCACTAAGTGTAAATACCCAACCAGTTGTGGACAAGTTGTCCCCAAGATTGGATATCCAACTTGCATCTGTATATCCTTCTAATATCGAAGGAAATTTGGAGTAGTGAAGGCTTAGTCCTTTGGTTTTCTTGAGATAACCTAGGACTCTTCCAATTGCCTTCCAGTGATCCACACTTGGATTACTTGTAAACCTACTAAGTTTACTTACCGCAAATGCTATATCAGGTCTAGTACACTGGGCAGCATACATTAGACTCCCTATAGCACTAGCATACTCCAATTGAGCCACCGCTCTTCCTCCATTCTTCTCTAGTTTCATACTATGATCGAATGGAGTATTGGCATATTTAACCTTGAGATGGTTAAATTTGTTCAATACTTTCTCAACATAGTGGGCTTGCCCTAACGCAAAACCCCCACTATGTTTCTTTACTTTGATACCGAGTATGGTATCAACTTATCCAAGATCTTTCATCTTGAAGGTTGATGATAGAAACCTCTTCGTTTCTTCTATCCCTTTCATGCTATTACTTAGAATAAGCATGTCATCCACATATAAGCAAACAATGATCACATATCCCTTACAAGTTTTGGAATACAAACACTTGTCTCCATTGTTATGTCTAAACCCATTAGACATGATGGCTTGATCAAATTTCTCATCCCATTGCTTAGGAGCTTGTTTCAATCCATATAAGGATTTTACAAGTCTACAAAGTTTATGTTCATATTTTGGTAGGACAAATCTTTCGGGTTGTTCCATATAGACCTCCTCATTGAGCTCACCATTAAGGAATGCCGTTTTGACATCCATTTGATGAACATACAAGTTGTGTATAGAAGCTAAAGCGAACAAAATTCTTACAGAAGTTGTTCTTGCAACAAGCGCATAGGTATCGAAATAATCGATACCCTCCTTTTGCCTAAACCCTTTAGCTGCTAATCTAGCTTTAAAGGTTTTGATAGTGCCGTCAGTGTGGTATTTTCTCCTAAATACCCACTCACACCCAATTGGCTTAGACCCCGGTGGGAGGTCTACCAATTCCCAAGTGTTATTGGAAAGAATGGAATCCATCTCATCATTGATGGCTTCTTTCCAAAATGCACTATCTCTCGATTGCATAGCTTCTCTATAAGTCTTAGGATCATCCTCAACGAGAAGTATAATAGGAATGTTCTTAATGACTTCCTCTCTATTTCCTTCTACCATGTAGAATGAAATTCGTTGAGAATATATCTCATCCACTACTAGACTTTTATGATTTTTAAGCCTTTGACTTCTTCTAGGTTCAAAGGGTTGCTTTACATCCTTTTGAGAATTCTCCTATTGAGAATCAACTTTGGATGTAGAAGCTTGAGAATTGTTCTCATATAACAAATTCTCCTTGAGAGATGTTGAAGCTTGAGAATTGTTGTCACATAACATATTCTCAAAAAATTCAACTTCTCTAGATTCAATCACGACATTAGACTCTAAGTCTAATAGCCTATAAGCTTTACTATTGTTGGCATAACCAACAAAAGCACACTTTATGGCTCTTGAACCTAACTTTGTTCTATTAGGTTCGTTTTTCTTGCAATATGCAAGACACCCCCACACTTTGAAGTACCCTATGTTGGGTTTTCTTCTTTTCCATAACTCATATGGAGATATCTCATTTTTCTTCATCGGTATTCGATTAAGAATGTGACAAGCGGTTAAAAAGCGCTTCACCCCATAAGTTGAAGTTCAACTTAGAAAACACCAACATAGAATTTATCATCTCTAGATAAGTCCTATTTTCCTTTCGGCAACACCATTGTGTTGTGGTGTATAAGGTGCAGTGCACTCATGAATTATACCATTTTCTTCACAAAATATATTGAATTCATTAGAGAAGTACTCTCCTCCTCTATCACTTCTTAGCACCTTAATCTTTTTATTTAGTTGATTTTCAACTTCTAATTTATACAATTTAAAAGCATCAAATGTTTCATCTTTATGCTTTAAAAGAAACACATATGTATATCTACTAAAATCATCTATAAAAGTAAGAAAATACATTTTACCACCTCTAGTTAAAACATCATTTAATTCACAAAGATCACTATGGATTAAATCTAGTAAATTAGATGATTTTTCTACACTAGGAAATGGTTTCTTAATCATTTTCGCCTTAACACATGTTTCACATTTACCATAGTTTTTAATATTGCATGCAATCATACCACATTTTACTACTCTTTTCATGGTTGAAAAACCTATATGCGATAGTATAAGATGCCACAAAAATAAAGAATCATACTCAATAATATAGGCGGAATTAGCATTTTTATTGATAACATTGAAAGTTACATCATTGGTGCACAATTTAACCATTCCCTCACAAGAGTACCCTTTTCCCAAGAATACATTTGATTTGGTAAGTATAAGTTTACCGGACTCAAAAACGACTTTAATGCTGGGCTTGCCAAGCAAATCACTACTTACCAAGTTTCTACTCATTTCGGGAACATAAAGTACATTCACTAATGTAACTTTCTTGTCGGAGGTGAAGTAGACTTCAATAGTACATTTGCCAAGTACCTTGGATTTGCCCTCATTGCTCATTTGTATCTCATGGTTGCCCTTTGACTCTTTAAAGATCTTGAACAATGATTTGTCATAGGTGACATGGACGGTGGCACATGTATCATACCACCACCCTTTCACCTTGCCTTGGACCGCATTCACCTCACTAAGGGTAGCAACTATGTTTTCCTCTTGAGTTGCGTTCACCTTAGGTCCTTGTTGGTCTTTTCTATGCCTGCACTCTCTAGCATAGTGACCCTTTTTTCCCACACACAAAGCAAGGACCTTTCTCGCCCTTAAACTTGTTTGGGTTGGTTTTTGGACCCAAAGGTTTCTCATTACCCTTTTTCCCTTTGTTTTTGGGATGTTTTGGTTGTGACACCGCATTTGCTTTGGAAGTCTCTCCATTAGACCCCTCCACAAGTTTATCTCTACATATTGATTCCTCTTCTATTCGAATATGTTTTTGGATCTCCTCCAAAGAATAATCCTCATTTTTATGAAGGATTCTTTTCCTATAGCTCTTCCAAGTTGGTGGTAATTTAGCAGCAATAGCACCAACTTGAAAGGACTCGGGAAGCTCAATCTTTAACACTTTCAATTTATTAACAATAATTTGGAATTCATGAATTTGAGGAAGAATAGGCTTATCACCAAAAAATTTGAAATCGAAGTATTGAGATATCAAAAAAATTTTAGTACTTTCCTCTTCCGCCTTAAACTTTTTCTCAAGTGCATCCCATATCTCCTTGGCCGATTTGGTCTCGGTGTAGAGGTCATAGAGCCTATCAGATAGGGAATTAAGGATATGACCCCTACAAAGAAGGTTGTCCTCTTCTCTCTTCCTTCTTTTCTCCACCTCCTCGGGAGTGTCTTTGTCGGATGGCTCGGCTAGAGGTTCCAAGGATGACTCAAGGATGTAGGCTATCTTGAGTGTTGTCAAAAGGAATTTCACCTTGTCTTGCCACCTAGTGAAATTGGATCCATCAAACCTATCCAACCTCACTAGGTCTTGGTTCATGATCTTGATGGTCTCACCTTCCATTGAAACAAACAAGGGATAAGCTTTCGAATGTTAGGAAAATATGTATTTTGCCTCAATGGAAATAATAATAAATTACAACTCTATGTAATATATTACAAATAAATAATTATTGATTAAAAAAAGTAACAACTCTATAACTGAAAATTACAAATAGACAAAGAAAAAGAAGAAGATGATGAAGAAGAAGAGAATAGTAAAATAAAACTCTAAGCAAAAGGTTACAAATAAAGTAAAGTGTTTGAAACAAAAGAAAAGAAAAGATTACAACTCTTGAACAAGAAATACAAGTAAATAGAGAAGAACAATATAAAGATGAAAAGCAATAGAATGAAAGAAAGGAACAAGAAACAAAAGATAAACAACTCTCACTCACACTACCAAAGTGAAGAGTGTTGGGGATCACCAACTTGAACAAGGTTTGAAACCTTTGTCCAAAAGCTTATTTCCCCCTAACTCAAGCACTAAGGGATCTCTCACAGATTATAGGAAATTCTTTCTGGAATTATCAAGCCTCAAGGTGTTTCTAGCCAAGTGCTCTAATGGATAGAAATGTTGTGTCGTACAAGTGAACAATAGGCTCCTATTTATAGAGTTTTGAGACACCCTTTGAATTTCAAATTCCACCAACCCCCATGGTTGTTACCAATGATTAATTGATGTTTATGGAATTAAAATAGAGATTTGGGAGTTACTTGGCTGTTGGAAACGTTCAAAATTGGAAAATGGTATCAGCCGCTCAGGCCGCGGCCTGAAAAACACGAGCCGCGGCCCACGGTGTGTTTTTTGCCTGTTTTGCCTCTTGAGTCGCAGCCTGAAAAACTCAGGCCGCAGCCTAAGACGTTTTTTCAGCAACCAATTTTCCAACTTTGCCAAAACGTTCCAAATTCATTCCCACTTGATTTTGTAACTTCCATACACATTATGGGAGTTAAAATCACATCTCTAACAGTCATATCTCTTATGACTTTAAGAATTTCATCTCAATATTGTGTAACAACAAATTTACACAATAATGGGTAATATTTGGAAGTTACAAATTTGTGATAAATTTGTAACACAAAATATGTTACATATTTGGATATTTCACATATATCCAAATAATGTAACTCTCTATTATATGTTACAATATGTGACACTCTATGTCACATTTATTTAATCTAAAACATTATATTATAAAATAAAATAGTATTACATTATATTATAAAATAATATAACATAGAAGCCAACCCAGACAAGATCAAAGCGCTGATCGAAATGCCCTCGCCATGGAAGCACAAAGACGTTCAGAGCTTGATGGGAAGAATAGCAGCCCTAAGCCGCTTCGTCTTGAAGTCCACGGACAAGTGCATTTTGTTCTTCAATATTCTTCGCAGAAGCCAGAGGTTCGAATGGACAACCGAGTGTGAAGAGGCCTTCCAGAACTTGAAGGAACATCTGGCCCAAGTCCCAATCTTGTCAAAACCAGTGGACGGGGAATCGTTATACCTATATCTGGTCGTGTCGGAACACGCCGTCAGCACCGCGTTAGTACGGGAAGAGGGAAAGGTCATGCTCCCAGTCTATTATGTGAGCAAAAGGTTGCTGAGCGCAGAGTCGAGATACCCATTAATCGAAAAATTGACATTTTGCTTATTGATCGCGTCTAGGAAGTTGAGACCTTACTTTCAGGCCCACGCCAGGTATTAATGAACCATCCCCTACATCAAGTATTACAGAAACCCGAATTATCGGGAAGACTCTTGAAGTGGGCCATAGAGCTTAGTTAGTTTGACATAGCATATGTTCCCAGGATTTCCATCAAGGGACAGGCCCTGACCGACTTCATTGTGGAATGCACTGGGATCTCCAAAGATGAAGAACCCGTTGACCCCATCACGCCCCTATGGAAGGTCTTCGTAGATGGAGCCTCGAATTAAATTGGGGTCAGGATCATCTTAATATCCCCCCAAGGCCATCAATTATAGAGCACCCTACGCTTTCAGTTCAAAGCATCGAACAACGAAGCCGAGCAGGAGGCCATGTTAGCTGGATTACGTTTGGCCTGGGAGGTAGGGGCAGCGAATGTAGGAGTCTACAGCGACTCCCAATTGGTGGTCAGGCAGATTTTAGGGGAATACCAAACAAAAGGGGAAAGGATGGCCACCATCATGATGCGAACTCGAGAGTTACTCCAATCCTTCAAGAAATACTTCATCTCCCAAATCCTTAGGGAACAGAATGTGTTTACAAACACATTAGCAAAATTGGCCATGGATATTGAAGCAGAACTCTCTGGGCTTGTCTCGATTGACCATCATTCCGCACCAAGTATTTAGGCCCTCGAAATCAACGCCATAGATTACTCAACGTCCTGGATTGGCCCTCTCATCCATTACCTAACCACAGGGGGGTTGCCTGCGGACAAGGCTGTCGCCAGGAAACTTCAGTACCAGGCTCCCAGATATGTCATGATGGATGGCAAACTCTATCGCAACGGGTTGTCCATGCCATATCTTCGATGTATCCAGGACATAAATGAGCACTATCATGCATGAGGTGCACGAAGTTTTTTGTGGAGATCACACGGCCAGACTTATCTTGTCCAAGAAAATCCTAAGGCAAGGATATTTTTGGCCAACGATGAAGAAGGATTGTGTTGATTACGTCCGCAAATGTGAACAGTGCCAACAGTACGCGAAGATCCCGTGAGCCCCTCCAACGGAAATAACCCTGATGACCAGTCCCTGGCCTTTTGCAGTGTGGGGAATCGATTTGGTAGGATCGCTCCCGATCGGGAAAGGTGGTGTGAAATACGTCATCGTGGTCGTTGACTATTAAACCAAGTGGGTCAAGGCGGAACCAATGAGCACCATCACCTCCAAAAAGGTCCTGGACTTCATCATCAGTAACATTGTGTGTCGATATGGCCTCCCTCACAAAATCGTGTCCGACAACGGGAAGCAATTTGACAACATCCACTTCACTGACTTATGTGAAATACATGGCATCATCAAAAGCTTCTCCATAGTCACAAGGCCTCAAGAAAAAGGGCAAACAGAGGTTGTGAACAAGATTTTAAAGGGAACATTAAAGAAAAAGCTACAAGCCTGCAAGAGCAAGTGGCTGGAAAAAACTGTCCCGTGTCCTATGGGCATACCAGACCACAGAAGAACGTCAATGGGACATACTCCCTATTCAATGGTGTACGGATGTGAAGCGATCATCCCAGTAGAAACGACAGTTCCGTCTTATAGACTGGACACATATGATCCCGTCCAGAACCACGCCTTACTCCAAGAATCCTTAGATCTCATTGAAGAGATCCGGAAGAGTCTCAGGTTCAGCTGAAGATGTATCAGGGAAAGATCGCCTGGCATTTTAACTCTAAAGTTAAAAGCCGGAAGTTTGAAACTGGCGATCTAGTCCTTAGAAAAGTCTTCCCTGCTACCTAGGAACCAGGCGTGGGGGTTCTAGGACCAAACTGGGAAGGACCCTATGAAATCCAAAATGAAGTATGTCCGAGAACGCATCGCTTAAGGTGACTAGACGGAACAAAGATCCCAAGGGCCTGGAATGCAGAACACCTCCGCCGGTACTATCAGTAGTCGGGAGGGTCCGATTCTATTGTTCTTTCCTAATTTTTCTTCTTTTTAACAATGTACGCCCCAGGGCGATTTCTTAATAAAAATGGTGTGTACAAAACATCATGAAGACATATTGTAATGAAATAAAATTTTGCATCCGTCTTCATTTTTTACACTAGCAAGTGACCTAAGATTACAGTCTTCGATCACTTGGGGGGTATGACCATCTATACGAGTAAGTCCAGGAATAAAAATAAAACACAATGCAAAGTGCAGAGCTTAATCCCGATCTGGACCGTATAGACTGCATAGCAAAACCCAACTCCCAACAAAACATGACATAAGGCTCAGGCCTAGTCCTAACCCGGACATACGTGGTCCAAGGGGTACAAAACCCAATAGGACGTAAGGCTCAGGCCCAGTCCTAACTCGGACATACATGGCCCAGGGGGTTAAAAACCCAATAGGACGCAAGGCTCAAAGCCCAACCCTAACCCGGATATGAACGGTTCGAAAGGTGCAAAATACCTAAAGACCGGTTGACCTAACGTGGTCTCAAATAACCAAATCCCTGGTCATGTTTCCTGTATAATGGTCCAGAGACATTGGAAAGTGAGTCTTAGGTCTAAGTTATTTAAAATTAGTCTTATAAATGGCCCAGGAAGTTGGAACCTGACCCCTATGTTTAGAATAAGCTAATCAACTAACCTCTTATGGTCCAGATCGTTAGAACTTGAACACCAGAGTCAGAACGAATAAATCATACGATAGTTATTAACTCCCTAGCGGTCCAGGGCGTTGGAACCTGAACATCAGGATTAAAGTGAATTAACTAATTAAGTCATACCTAAAAGAAATCTCTAACAGTCCAGGTCGTTGCAGCCCGAACTATAAAATCGGGGTAAAAAAGCTAAGTTATATTGATAAGCCCAAAACGGTCCAGGCCGTCAAGACCCGAACACGGGTCCCAGGACAGGCTAAATGCCTTCTACAACATTTCCCTAGTGGTCCCGGCCATTAGAACTAGGACCCAACATTCAACCCAGGTTTATGTAGAGTGGTAAAACACTTAGTGAATTTTAAGGAAAAATAGACGAATGAAAAATGGAAGTCAGGGTGCATAAGGTAAAATCAATACATAAATACAAACGATAAAAATTGTCTTGGACGTATCTGCGTCCATAAAATTAATACTTGTTCAAACAAAAAGGAAAGAAGCTAGGATTACAACACGAAGGCCCAAGCCTAGGCTTCGCCCTGATCCAAGACATCCGGAATAGTCTCATCTTGCTCGCCCCTGGCCAAAAGCTCCGCATCAGCTTTCTCCTTGGCCTCAAATTCGGCCTTCTTCGCAGCTGGATCTGGGTAGACGAGGAGGTTCATGTTTCTGTCCTGGAGCCAGGCCATGTAAATTGCCTCGTCAAAAGTGGCCTCCTACGAGCCCTTTTGGAGCCAACAGTGCATCCTGGAACAAACCAAAGTTAGAAAATATACAAGTAATAAGTATGGTAAAGTAAAAGCTCACACGGGCTTGTGACTTACCGCGGTGACTTGGTGACAAATGGCTTGGGAGACGAACAGGACATCCTAGCTGGCCAAGGAAGCATACCGCTTCAACTGGAGGGTAGACATGGTATTTCCCACCTGGGCCAGCAAATCTGCAGCCAACGGAGTCGTGTCCTGGCCCAGCTTAGGCCGAAACCTGGTCTCGGCTACCAGTTGATCCACGATGGGTTAGGGAGCATTGAAAGCCTCCAGACGGTTGGCAAATTCCACCTTTCGCCGGATGGTTAGGGCTTGGTACACCTCATCTCATTTGTCCTGGCCGTCGTCCCAAGCCCGGGACACCATCTTCATCCTTTCCTCCTGGAGGACTAGATCCCCTTCCTCAGGAAGAGCTGGGTTGACAGGGAGCCTGAGCACATCTGGGAGTTGTTGTGTGATGATCAGGCCCTCCTCTGAGGAATGCTCCTCGGCCAAGGCAAGATCTTTGGTCCTTGCCCTCTTGGCCCGCTTCGGGGACTCTACGGCGGCTGAGCCCGCTGCCCTCTTCTCTGCCCTTCCACCTTCATATGGCTCCTGATCCAAGTTAATAAATTGGAGAGGAGCAGCTTGGGGCAGGATCGTTTCGGTAGGCGCTACCAGAGAGGAACCCTTTCAGAAACATCTGGGACTAGCCTGGAACCCCTGAGCACCAGCTCCTTGACCTTTTTCTTGGCTAGGCCCTTAGTGGTTTTCTTCGCCGATGCCTTGGCTGCGGCCGCCCTAGCCTCGATCATTTCCTTCATCTTGGCCATGGGGTTAGAAATTTTCGGATCACCTGAAATAGACAGACAAAAACTCATTAGCAAAATATACGAATGGGGACGAAAGTCAAAAAACAATAAGGGAAATATTAGTCTAAAGTCCTCCGGGACGAACCCTTATATAAAGAATGGGCATGACTCAACTCCCCTAGGGCGAAAGAATGAATGCGGTCCCCCATGTCGTCCAGGTCCAAAAAGTTACCATATTGTAAGAACCCATACGAGTACATGAGGGTTAACGTATCTAAGACAATGGGGCAAGGAAGCCCCACTTCTCTGACGGCCCCGATCAGGTAATCTCGGTATAGTTTCCTATCCCTAACTAAGTCTTCAAAATGAGGAGCATAAGCTAAAAGCAGAGGCGAGTTAACTTGCCCTGAAATGCTAGCTCTAGGAGCCCCAGTATTCACCTGAGCCCCCTTGATAAGGGCGTCCAGCTCTTCAGACGCGACCCTCTCCTCCTGGCGTGCTTGCTCCTTCTTCTTCTTCTTAGCGTTCGCCCGGGCTGCGACCTCTATAGCCTTGATGTGAATGAGGGCCAACTCCTCCCTTAAGATGGGATCCCTCTCGCACTGCAACCCCTGGAAGCTAGGGGCATCTATCATTTAGTTGGCGGCAAGCATCCCAACTAGTCGAAGATTGCCATGTTCACAAAGCCCCCTACGTCCAACTCCTCCATGCTCAGGGTAGCATAATACTTCTTGCAGTCCAGAATTTATTTGGTGAGGAGAGTCTGGGTGTACGGTCTTGTTTTCCAAGAACGTGAGTGGGAAGCAGACAAAAAAAAACTAAGTGAGCCAAGAAGAAAAGTAACTTACCCATGCGCTGAAAGTCCATCACCAGTGTGGGGTTCTTCTCCAAAAGGAACCCAGATGTCATAAACCAGTAATGCCTGACATTTGGGGGGGGGGGGGTGCTTCTAGGTGCTAAAGGGAGTCGGGTAATTACCGCGGGGCTTCAATCTGTAGAATTTGTCCCGGGTCTTGTCCTTAACATTAAGTTGCAGCTCCAGCTTGTAAAAGTATAACACCTCCAGGGGGGTGGGCGTCGGGATCTCCTTTGACGCGCAGAAGATGCACCATCCTGCAAGCAGCTTGTACACCTGGGGCAGGAGTTGGAATGGTGCAATCCCCATGAACTTTAGGAATCACACGAACTCGCCCACGCTAGTGTGGGCCTTCTCTTCCTTCTAGGCCAGCCGGTTATAGAAGAGTCCAGGAGTCGGTTCCACTCCCAAATGCTTCTCCAGGGCGTCTAGCATCCGGTAGTTCTGGAACTCGTTCCTCTCCCCGTCTATCTCCCATGTGTTGCCCGTGGGAAGCTTATGCCCTTCCAGGACGATGGGGCCTGGCTACATGAAGTCTTTCAGGTGTAGGGTGACACTGTGGCTCATGATCAAGGACTTGGGAGCAACAAAGGAAACAAAAACTAAGTAGTTAGCACCAAAATCCCAAAAAAATTGGTTAAGGTATGGGGGTTCTCCTAAAACTGCTTGGAGAAGTCTCCTCCGAACCCAGATCCAGGATCAATGAAGATCCCAAGAACCCTGGCCGGGAACTAAGAATAAGAGGTTTTTCTCTAACTTTCCCGAATCAACTTTGGAGCGTCCGAAGCGACCTGGGACAACCATACCAGAGGTATTACCTAAACAATCTATATTTCAAACCTACACCATTCTACCCAGAACCACTCAACACGGCGGTCATGACCCTAACAGTCCTACGGTTGCGGAGGTAACATTACAGAACAAAAACAAAAAGATAAGGAATAAGCAAAGGAAAAAGACCAGAAAACTTACTGTGAGGTACTGGGTCTGAAAGCTGTAAAGTCTCCGGTGACAGGGTCGGCAGGATCTCAACCTTGAATCGGAGAAGACAGTGCCGCAGGTCATCTACTGGTTGGACCGGGACCAGACTGTTTGATGGCTGAGTGGAAAGAGGTCGGTTTGGAAATAAACAGGTGCGGAGATGAACTAATCGCCGGAAAATTTCGTCGGCGAGTTGGGACATAAAAGCTCTCGTTTTGGCTCTGATTGTTTAGAATGTGTAAAGTTGGAAATGAAACTGTGGGGGTATTTATAGGGCAAAAACCCACTGTTTGATCCAATGATTTAGAATGGGAATCTCAAGACTATCCCTATCCAACGGTCCTGGATGACGCAAATGCCTTAATTAGCCCAATCAAGCACCATATCGTGGATTCTCCAACCCACAATCCACGCCTATCTGATCCAACGGACCGCATTAAAAGATTTTCAAGGATATCCCCATCCAACGATCCCAGATGGTGTAGAGGCATTAACAGCCCACTCGAGTACCCTATCAACATCTCTCGTGCAGACGGGATGCCTAAGAAATCATGCTGACACCCATCGGTCACTATGACAATCAAAATATTCTTTCCAGATCTGTAAGGCACAAGTGGTATAGACACACCAATTACTGGGGGACACGTGTGTAAAACGTGGTGAATTCGAAAGGACGGGGATCACCCAAGTGGCCCCTAAGTAAATGAACCTGTCTCCTAGGAAACAAACCAGGCTATTTGGACTTGATAAGGGATAATGAGGCAAATCTCCTCCACGCAAGATTACCCAAGTGGCCCCCACGAAAATGAACCCGTTTCCTAGGAAATAAACTGGGATATTTGGATTTGAATCGGGAGAATGAGGCAAGTCTCCACCATGCAAACACGAATGAAGACTTGGGGGGTAAATATTATCCCTGTTCCCCCCCCGGACACGTGGCATGACACAATGGGTCAGTGGACTCTCCCAAAGAGATCAAAGGCCCATTCTAAGCCCAATGAATAGGGAAGAGGAAAGTCCTAGCAGCCCAATCATCAATAAGCCCATCATTGTTCGATTGGCACCACCATAGCGAGGGAACCGAGACCAAGATGTGGGCCCAACTCATCTTCTCGGCCCCAACCCATCCGTATCCTCTGGGATGCAGGTATAGGTGGCAGGCTCGATAGTTTGGGAGTACAACCTTATCAAGAATGAACCCGAGCCCTGGTAAACAAACCAGGGTCCTGTTGAATGGACCAGGATGTTAGTAAAGGAACCCGGACCAGACATCCGGATAGGGCAATATTGACATTCCCTGACGCTGACATGTTCCCAAGAAACACGGAAGTTGGTCTCCTCAACTAACCTGCAGAAGAGGTTACATACGGAATGTACATTGCTACTAGGAAACAGTACTGCCACTACTCTAATAGTTCCTGTCCCCAGGATCCCCTTAGAAGCCCACGCGGACCAGTCTGAGGTTATGTACTATTGACAGCAGTATGGCTTGGCCACGCCCAAGCCGACCCAATGGGCTGTGATTAATGTGTATTATTTAGCAATATCTTTTGTATTAAGCCTCCATCAGCGAGCAAACCATGATTACATCCCTATTCAGTTCGGATTAGTCTGGCCTAAGCCCATTGCACCTAAACTGCCTATAAATAGGACCAGTTGTGCACTGTAGCGGAGATCCCCAGATTTTCTCTTGTAAACTATTACTCTGCTCAAACTTGCAGAAAACTCTATTGTCAAAAGCTCTCTAAGCTCTAATACAACTGATTCGTGGACTAAGGCTCATTAACGCCACAACCATATAAAAACCTTGCTTGTGTATTTTAAATCCTTTCTTTTTAGCTCTCTTATCTTTCATAATTCTAGTTTCCGAAAAACTCGGTAAACACCTATGTTACTAAAATCATAGTTACTTCTTCCTTTTATAATGAAGTGTTATTCTTTCTTTCCCTTTAAATTTGATGTTTTCTTTTCATATTTAATATAAGTAACCCGTCATCCCTCTTTTGGTAACTGATTACCTCTCTTATGGCAGAATGTTACTTTTCCCAGGGTAATTGATTACCCCTCCTGGTACATGTTATTTAACCTAGCTCTAGAATTTTTTTTACATAGTCAAAGATCAATCAAGTTACTGATTATCTTACCCATGATTTGAAAAAAGAAACTTACAATCTAAAGAAAAAGAAAAAAAATGTTTACAATAAATAAAAAATAATAATAAACACAATTCATATTAAAAAAAATATGCAAAACAACCAAAGAAAAGTTTAATATAAAATTAGTTATATAAAAATAATATAAAAAATAATAATAATTAAATTACAAACATATGTTTCTAAATTAATAAAACTTGATTAAGAGTAAAACTATGGCATAAACAAACTTTTATACAAAAATAAAAGAAAATAAATTCATAAAAGTGATTTTTTTTAAAAAGTCATACATTAATTTTTTTTTTAAAAAAAACCTTATTTTTAACCCTCTATAAAAAATCTCATATAAAATATAATTTCATTTTTTTTCTTAAATAGAAAAATGAAATAAAACAAGCAATTGATGTCATTTATTATTCAACTTTAAAATAAGTTAATTTCCATTATTATATTAGCAAAAAATACTATTAATATTAAAAACAAAACATACCAAGTGGTTGTTTTATGGTGATCATTGATTGACCTATTGAACATATTAAATGTTAAAATCTCAACCAATCATCATCATCATCTAATATTTGATTATCTTATCAAATTTCACAAAAATAATAAAACACATTGTCATTTATGTAATTAACCTAAACAACTGTTGAAAACAATAATTAATTTAATAAAATATTGTTTAAAAAATAAAAAGGACAAGCGTAGTTGTAGTTGGTTGCAAGAGCAATAGCAAGAGCGTGTTTTTCACTTTCTTTCACCCAGCGTGGGAGAAATACAAAAAAAGTAAAGAGAGAGAGAGATAGTTTTAGAGAGAGATAGTGAAGCGAAATCTGTCTCGTGAAGCTGCAGGTGAAGAAAAAAAAAAGAGATAAAGAAAATAAAAAAAAATTAATTAATTTTATATAAGATAGCTTTTTTTTTTTTCCTTCTTATTTTTGTCTCTCTCTTCTTTGTACTATTACTTCTTCTTCTGTAAACCTCCTTTCTTTTTCTTTCTCTCTCTAGAAAGAGAAGGGAAAACACAGATACTCTTTCTCTCTCTCTAAGTCTGTCTGAGACTCACATTCCTTCTTTGCTTCCTCCTTTAACATCACGAGATCCTCATCTCTTTCCTTTCCTTTTTTTTTAATGTCTTCGTCTTCTTCGGAGAGTCTTCTTTCTCTGGTTTTGAGTTTCTCTCACTGTAATAGTAGCAGCAGTAGTAGTAGTTGTGGTACCGCTGGTTCTCGCTCTTCTTGACATTGTTGCATAACCTAATTTTGAGAGAGAGAGAAAATCGGAGGTTTTTATTTTTAGTATTTGTTATTGGAAATGTCGCATTCTGGGAAGTCCATTTCGGAGTTAGGGCTTGATTCACTCAACGATCGGTTTACTGAGTCGCTCAGTTGCGAAGCTAACAAGCCTGATTTCAGAGAACTCGATCTGGGTTCGCCTGTTTCGCCGTTGAGAACTCGTCAGAGTGGGGTTGCTACTGCCACTAGTAGTAGCTCCAGCTCGTCTGGATCGGTTTCTGGACGAAATGGGCAGAACCCAGTTGGGAGGAGATCCGATTCGGGACCGAATAGCCATTCTGGTGAGCTTTCGGGTTCGAGCGAGAGTAGCCCCACCGCTGCCGAGAGCCTTCGATCTGGTGGAACAGCCGGCGGCCGGAATTTCAAGACCAATGGTCAGGCGAGATCCGATTCAGGAAGTTCTCCGCTAATTTACTCCGGTCATGGTTCGGTGAACTCTCCGCCTTTGAATGTTCTTCCCACTGGGAATATATGCCCGTCTGGGAAGATACTCAAGACCGGGATGACGCCGAATCGTAGCCAGAGAAGCGACGTTTTGGGATCTGGGATGGGTAATTACGGCCACGGAAGTATAATGCGAGGAGGCGTGGCAGCGGCGAAATGTGGTGGCGGGGGAGAGCCTGGAAGCCCGGTGAATCAGGGGCTCAGTTGTGGTAGCAGCGGCGGTGGTAGTGGTGGTGGTGGAGACTTTATGAAGAGATCAATGCCGAGTGTGGATCCGGAAGAGGTGAAGAGGGCAGGGAACGAACAGTACAAAAGGGGTCATTTTGCTGAGGCTTTGACTTTGTATGATCGGGCAATTGCGTTGTCTCCGGCCAATGCTGCCTACCGGAGCAACCGGGCAGCGGCATTGACGGGTCTAGGCAGGGTTTGGGAGGCAGTGAAGGAGTGTGAGGAGGCTGTGAGGTTGGATCCTAACTATGGAAGGGCTCATCAACGTTTAGCGTCTCTATTTCTTAGGTGAGAACTGAAGAGGAGGGATTGATACATGTTCAGTCAATGTGATTTTAACAGTCTTAAGGGGAAAGACTTATGTTTCTATTGATGGGTATATGTGACTTTTGGTGATGATTTGGTCTTCAATGGCGTCACAATACTTTTACTTGTTGACATCGGATCTGGTTTATTGTCTTGCGGTTGCAATTATGTTGACATTGCCTTGGATTCTTTCTTTTCTTGCTTCTCTAATAAAGATCGATTTTTTTTGCTTTTTGAGTTTTACACTAGTTTCTTTCATACGTATGGCGCCCATATTCTTGTTCATTTTCCAGTATTTTACCTTAACGGGTTTAGTTTATGAGACCACCTAAATGCATACACATCCGTGGATGAATATTAGACTGAGAAACTTCAGTTTTGGATGTTGAATTTAAACTACTACACAGCTTTATATCTGAAGTTTTTAGAATCTGATTATTATGTGTATCCTGTTAGTTCTATTGTATTAGGTACTTGTAATTATGGATGTGCAGTTTTTGGTTGACTTTAGATATTGGGTATTGTCGAATTATTCATTTCCAACTCAAAATGTATGTTATCATACACCAAGTTTTAATCTTTGCCAATTTCAGCAGTTTTTTTATTGTTCTTTTTTAATTCCTTTTTTGCTTGGTCTATATCTTGTTTTTATTAATTCTCTTAATATGAGTTTGGCCATGTTGGATTTCCATTTGTTATCGGGATGTTGCTTCTTGTATTTACTTAGAATCTTTATACAATGAAATCACAGATTAGGACAAGTTGAGAATGCGAGGAGGCATCTTACTTTTCCGGGGCTCAACCCAGGTCTGGCCGAGTTTCAGAGATTGCAGGCGGTGGAGAAACATCTCAACAAATGTACTGATGCCAGGCGAATCGGCGATTGGAAAAGTGTGTTGAGAGAAGGTGATGCAGCCATTGCTTCTGGAGCCGACCATTGCCCACAGGTAATAAGGGCTAATTCTTAAAATTGTACTTGAGTTGAATGGTTTGTTGCAGTGTGAACTTATAACAAATGGCTGAACCTGTTCAAATTGAATTTACAGCTCTCTATTTGTAGAGCGGAGGCACTTTTGAAGCTCCACCAGATTGATGAGGCTGAATTGAGCTTACAAAGTGTGCCCAAACTGGAACCATCCACCAAAGTTTGCTCGCAGACAAGGTTTTTTGGGATGCTTTCAGAAGCTTATCTCTACTTTGTTCGAGCCCAATATGAGATGGCACTGGGAAGGTGAGTTCAGAAATACTAAGCTTCACTGTAAACCAGATGGTAAATGGTTTTGTGAGAGTGAGAATGGATGATGGATGTGCTGCAGGTTTGAGAATGCAGTTACAGCTGCTGAGAATGCTGGGCAGGTTGACGCTCGAAATGTCGAAGTTGCTGTGCTCATCAACAACGTGCGTTTGGTAGCAAGAGCCAGGGCTCGTGGAAATGATCTATTCAAGTCTGAAAGATTCACTGAGGCATGCTCGGCGTATGGTGAAGGTCTCAAGCTTGATCCTTCAAATCCTGTTCTCTATTGCAATCGAGCAGCTTGTTGGTTTAAGCTTGGGATGTGGGAAAGATCCATTGAAGACTGCAACCAAGCCCTGAGTATTCAACCAAGTTACACGAAAGCTCTTCTTCGAAGGGCTGCCTCAAACAACAAGGTGAGATTTCAAACATAGCTCATGCACGCTTCCTAAACACATGACTCAAGTATTTTGTTTAGTCTTTACCTATGTGATTTTATAATTGCAGCTAGAAAGATGGGAAGATGCTGTACAAGATTATGAGGTTCTACGAAAGGAACTTCCATACAACAATGAAGTTGCTGAATCTCTATTTCATGCTCAAGTTGCACTGAAGAAATCCCGTGGAGAAGAAGTTTATAATATAAAGTTTGGTGGTGAAGTGGAAGAAGTTTCAGGTCTTGAGCACTTCAGGGCTGCAGTGTCCTTACAAGGCATGACTTTCAATATCTATGTCAAGAAGTAAATAATATTGCCAGATTACTTTTGCAGTAAGCGTTTATTAATCTTTGTTCAAACTTACAGGCATCTCGGTGGTCCATTTCAAAGCAAACTCAAACTCACAATGCAAGCAAATATCTCCATTTGTGGACACCCTATGTGGCCGTTACCCATCTATAAATTTTCTTAAGGTTGATAACTCAATTTGTGCATGTTTACAAGATTCTGCTTTTGTTTCATTTGATACCACGTCTTTTCTTCCTTTAGTAAACAAAACATATTCTTATATTAATTTTGTGTTTGGTTGATCAAAGGTTGACATTGAAGACAGCCCTGCAGTGGCGAACATGGAGAATGTGAGGATTGTGCCAACCTTCAAGATTTACAAAAACGGTAATCGAGTGAAGGAAATCATATGCCCAAGTCGCGAAATGTTGGAACACTCAGTCAAGCATTATAGCTTTTAGAACTCATGACAACACTGTAACTCTCTGCTTCTGTGTCATATTTTTGAGTCTTCTTCATGCTTTTTGCCCAAACCAAACCCCCAGCTTGATCATCATCGTATTGGCACACTTCCAGAGCCCGTCCAGTCTTTGCTTCCTTATAATATAGGGATATTATCAGACACCCGTGACATAATCAGACCACATAAATAATCTTATTAGCAGCCATTGCCAGCGGATCCCAGAGAGATAATAGCTTAGTTCCTTTTGCAGTTTTTATTTATTCATTCATTCCTCATTGGTCTCTGGTTCCATTTTCTTTTATCATTTCTTCCCTCGTCTCTTGTCTTTTTCCTTCCTTTTTTTGGAACATGTATTCCATATTCATGTAGGCCTGCCCTGGTGGGTTGTATCCCCAACTTAAGGACCCCCCAATCCAAAAAAAAAAAAAAAAAGAAGGAAAGAGATAATAGTATGTACAATTGATTAATTTGGCTATTCAGCCAAAACTGGGGGAAGAGGGAAGAGAGGTAGAGTAATGGCTGTTTGGTAGAAAAGCATCTGTACATGTATATATGTGATATATACAAGAAGAAGAAAAAATGAAAAAAAAATTGGAAGTTACAAGGTAGATTGGATGGTCTGGTGGGTACTTACTGGGTTAGTGAAAGAAGGATGAATATGTTATTGTTGTTTATTTCCTTAAACCATTTATTTTTCATCAATAAAAATTCCTCTAATTTTCTCTCTCCATGTCTCTCTCCTCCATGTACTTAGTTTCGAATTGGGGCTAGCTCCGGTGGTCGAGGGAGTGTGTATAATAAGTAAAATGATATAAAGTTCAAACTTCAAACCTCAGTCTGGAACCAACTAATTATTTTTTGTTGTCTCTTCATGTACTTTGATTCACACTAGGTTTCTCTTGTGATGTTCTCTTGGATGTTTAGGGCCTAGGATGCTTGGTCATTTTTTTTTTTGGTTTCATGTGGTCAAGTGTATGGTTTACTTTTGGGTGGACTGTGGTGGTTGAGGCAATTCATTATAGTCAGCTTTCTTTATGTTATTTTCTCTTTAGAGAGAGAGAGAAGACAAAATAGGTATGCATCAAAACCCGCCATTGAGTATTATGCCCTCTTTTCCTTTCCCTCCAAAACCATTATTAGTAAGTGGTTACCTATAACTATTCCAACAGGACATGTCTAATTAGAAGAGGTATTTTTTGTTTTGTTTTGTATAGAACCTTGTAGTGATATGGACGGTTGTCAACATAACTAGTCTCATGGATAGTTGTATTGTTACAAGCCATTAACATTATATAAGTAGAGTTCGATTTCAAATTTAACAATACATAAGATGTCACTTTATATGGCACTTGACTCGTCATCTTAAGGTGTCTTATAGTATTCACGATGGAAACTCAAATTTTACATTTAAAGTGTCTTAATCGTTCTCAAACCAATTGTATCAAGACATACTAAATATATTTAGTCAGGATTTGGGACGAGGGAGGAGAAATGCATTATTATTAAACTGTCAACAGTTACAAAATTGATAATTTTTTAATGTAATTGGTTAGGCTCTAATTAAGGCACGTTTTGTACTATTGCGATCAAAAGTAAGTAGTTTAGCAAATCAAGCAGTGGGATTAGGAAGGTTTTTGGGTGTTAATATACTTGGGAAGTGGTTTGAATGCACATGTAGGCATTAAAGTTTATTTTTTTGCTACTATTCTCCCAAAGAATCCCAAATCCAACTACTTACCCAATTAAATATTAATGTCTAAAAAAAGTGGCTTCTTTGGTCGGTGTCAAAGCCTCAAATTTAGATTGATTATGATTTGGACCGTCCATTTCACACATTAGCTGTACTTTTTGAATTTTATGTTCATTTTTAAATGTTCTCAATAAAATAAATAAGATTGTTTATTTTTGTGGTGGCCTTGTATTAAACTAGTCTATTTTTGTTGTTGCTGGATCTTTGTGTGAGCCAGGGACCATTTCATATCATAACTAATAAAATGTTTTTACTATTAGTAAAAGACAAATCATTTGGGACTTGATTACTCTTTTATATTTCTTTTATTTATTTACATCCTTTTCCCTTTTTTTAATCATTAAGAAAATGACTTGTCCATGAGTGTTTAAAGTATGTTTTTTTGGGTTTAATTTCTCCATCAAAGTTTGTCATCTTTAGATAAATGGTGTGAGTGACCTCAAAGTGACTGAGTTTTGGTTATTATGGTTAGAGAAATAATCGTAGTGGCCTCTTTTTCTTCTTCTTCTTCTTCTTTTTTTTTTTAATATAAGTTACTCTTTTATTTATATAGCTAAAAATTCCTAATATATATTACTTTCATTAAATTATATTTGTTGATAACAATGTTTGTGTGAAGGAAAAATTAAAGGGTCTACTTTTATTTGAAAAAAAAAAAGAGAAAAGTTTACCATATTAGGTTACGTTTATGATAACCATTTCTATTTATTTGCTTTTATATTTTTATGAGTTTATACTTTTTTAGATCTTATGTTTTATTTCATTATCTGTTTGGACCCTGTGTTTTGATAAATTATTTTTTGGACCTTATATTTTGTAAAATGGTTCAAATAGAACCCTAAACTCGATTTTGGTCAAAGTTTTCTCAACTGAAATCACAAATAATTCACCAAACTAACAATCCAGAACAAAAATAAAATTATCACGCTTAAAAACTGTGTTGTTATATTCAATTTTTTCTTCATCAAAATTGAGTTTAAGAGTCTATTTGAACAATTTTACAAAATATAAGGTCTAAAAATAAATTTTTTAAAACATAAGTTCCAAACAGATAATCAGAAAAAACATATGGTCCAAAAAAATATAAATCCTATTTTTATAATTAAGTATTATTGATATATTTATATTATATTAGTTGACGGAAGGTTTTGCCAACATCGTTTGTACAAATAATACATAAAAAAAACATTTAGTGAAGAGATGAGAATATAACCCAACTGAGTTTTTTTAAGAAGGTTTATGTTAGTTTTTGTCCACCCTTTCTCTCAATATGGTTCAAAGGAGATTTTATAGAGCTTGATCAATTTAGTATTTAGAAATGATCTTATAAATTAAAAAAAATATGTGAAATATACTAAAATTTTTTATTGGTTATTATATGCTTTTAAAATATTAAAAATTCATTTCCAATAATACATACCCAATTTTTTAATAAAAATTGAAGACATCATTTTATTATTATTTTTTCCTCTACAGATTCTGTATCTTACTTGTATGAAAACAATTAACCAATATATATTTTTGAAGACACGTAGTTTTAGTTTCAACATTTTCAAATCATGAAATTTCAAACTAATATTATTTAGAAATTATTGCTTTCAAATTAAAAACCAATAAACCCCTTTTCCATTTTATAGTTAGAGGATCTCCCATTGAATAAAAGTGGTGTATTACTATATTTTAACACATCTTGACAAAATGAGATTTCAACGGTGATACAAAATATATGCTAAATTTGGCCCATATTAAAAGTTGTGATAAATTTGACACAACATAACATGAGCCAAATTTAGCCCAAAATAAATATCATTTTTTTTTATTTACTTTTTTGTCACTAATTAATGTTTTTTAGAAAAAAAATGAAAGACCTCATTAAAACCCCACAAGAGCAAATCCTACTGGGAAAAGGCTAAGGGGTAAGTCATTAATTAATGTTGTTTATATTAATTTAAGAGAAGTTTACAAATATACCTAAGATTTAAAGAAAAAATATACTAAAAATATGGAATTTGAAAAAAAAGTTTAAAAATTTGTAACAATACATTTTTTTGTAACCAAAGTTTACAAATTTGCAGCTAAGGTTTACAAGTTTATAACCATATATTACAATAAACAATATTTACAAATTAAATAGAAAATTGTAAAAAGTAGTGTCAAAATTGTTACAAATTGTTATCCGTATTTTTGTAAAATTATGTATTTTTAAATTTTTTTAAATTTACAGTGCTATGTGTAATTTTTCCTTAATTGAAAGCTTTTTAATATTTTTTTTTATCTATTTATTTAATAATTTTTTATAGACTTTCAATAAAGATTAAATGACTTTGTTGATTTTTTTATGTTAATTTGCAATAAATACATTGGACCATAATTATAAAAAGAGATTTTTTCTATAATGACCAAAAAGTATTAAAAACTAACATATTTACTGTAGCACATAATTTTTTTACTTCCGTACCGAAAAAAAATTGAAAATTACAAAAATACTACTTCATCTCTCTCTCGGTCTCTCTCTCGCAGGCGACAAACTATACTCTTTGTCAAGGATTACCCATGGCGACTTCTGGCTGCAACAACATCCAATCTCCACCTCAAACAACAACGAAACTGCAGCCAAAAACTCTATCATGAAACCCACGACGATTTCGAATCCAAACAACGATGAAGCTCGACCTAAAACAACAGCAAATCTATAGATGATTATGATATGAAACACCACCCAACTACATACGATTTAGATCTGAAAAACAACTCCCCAACAATGACAGATCTCGATCTGAAAAACAAAACCACATCTACAACCTAATCCCAATCTGAGAAAACAGCAACAACAATGGCGTACTGTTTGATTTTGGGTAGAAACATTTTCAACAAAAAGACAACAACAACTATGTTGAAAATGGCTAGACACATTCAATTTATGGGATAACCAAGTCAACTATAAGGTAAGCAAAAAAAAACCCCAAAAAAAAAACTAAAAAATTAATTCATCAAAACTGCCTGAATCTCATAATCTTTGCTTCAATTTTGTAGAAAAATTCAGATCAAGGAAGAAATTTTTGGAAAATAGTTGCTGTAGCAATTAATCTCATTATAACATTACAACCAGGTATGTATTTTTCATATAGATTCTCTTCATTATTCATCCAATTATGTTGAAAAAAATATATTTGATATTTATGTTAACAAATTGACTGAAGAATTTAGACTGTATATATTATTTGCTGCTCTTATGTTGTTTTCCAGTTGTTTGTAAGTTGTTGCATATGGTAACTTTGCTATTTAACATTCAGCGAATGGAAACAATACCAATACTGATTCAGAGCAACGAAAAATGGGATGACAACAAGAATTATGTTTATTTTGAACCTAGTGGGGAATTGATACCTAGAAATTGCAAATATGAAGAACTTATGCATACATTGTTGTTGTAGTTACGTTGCAACAACATAAATGCAACTATAGTATCAAGTGAAGGATGACTACCCACCCCTCAAAATAATGGATGTTGCAAGTATTCTTTTCTACTTGCAGTTGAAAATGAACGAGTCTGACTTCACAAGATATCCACTATGTGTGAACACAGTAGACAACATGGCAACAATATCAAATCAAATTCCATTCTACGCATATAAAGAGCCAACAATAACAGCGGAACTGACGATGATTGAGAATGGACCACGAACAACAGAATCAACAATAAAGCAACAAGAATGTGAAATCACAGAAGAAATCAATGAAACATTTGACTTCATTGACTATGCAAAGTTAGTCACTGCAGAAATGTTGGAACAAATAGAGAACAACAAGAATAAGGACCAGCCGCTTGACAATATAGATTTACTTGTAATCACAAACCCCTGCCATCTCGAAATCAAAATTGGTCAGATCTACAAAGACAAGGCAACACTAAAAAGCGTTCTTAGCTACTTTGCAATAACAAACCACTTCCAATACAAGATGTTTAAATCATGCTCTAATGAATACAACATTATTTGTTTGGACAAAAACTGCAAGTGGTCCATAAGAGCATCAAAGAATGGAACAACACAAGCATTCATCATTAGAAAATATTACAAAATACACACATGCTCTTTGTAAATCATATTAGGTGATCAACGACAAGCAACATCAACATTAATAGGCAACTACATAAAGCCAAAGTTCCTCAACCTGAAAACAACATGCACTTTACTAGACATCAGAGGCGACTTGAATGATAGATGCAATATAAAGATGAATTATATGAAAGCATGGAGAAGTAAGGAACATGCACTCAACGAATTACGAGGAAATGCAAAGGAATCTTACAACCTCATACCGAGTTACTTGTACATGCTACAAAAAATCAACCCTGGAACTATAGTTGACATTGAAAAAGGAGAAGATGATAGTTTGTTGTTTCTATTTTGGCCTTGAATGCATCTTTGAGAGGCTGGGAAAAATGCAAACCTATAATAGTTTTTGATGGCACTTTCTTGAAGTTTGCATATGGAGGAACGTTGCTTTCTGCTAGTGCACAAGATGTAGGAGGTACAATATTCCCACTTGCTTTTTGTATAGCAGATTCTGAGAACAACAAGTCATGGGAGTGGTTTTTCACAAAATTAAGAGAAACATATGGAGTTAGAGAAGACCAGTGTATAATATCGGATCGACATGAAAGCATAATCAAAGCAACAAACAAAGTTTTCCTAGAAATAACACATGGCTACTGCATATTTCACCTGTTAAGCAACCTGAAAACAACCTACAAGAAACATGCCAAGGAATATAGTGTACCTTTCTTTGCTACATCAACATCGTACACAAAAAAGAAATTCGAATATCATATGAAGGAGCTTGATAACTTTGATAAGTGAACAAGACCTTATTTGCAGAAAATTGGATACCATAAATGGTCAAGATTCTACTCCAAAAACAAAAGGTACTCGGTAATGACTTCCAATATTGCCGAGTCACTTAACGCAGCTACCGTGGCAGCTAGAGAAGTACCTATCAAAACACTTTTGGAGTGTTTGTGTGGATTACTCCAAGATTGGACATACACTAATAGGAAACTAGCTCAAAAAACAATGACAAGATTGACATCAGCTGCAGAATAAGCACTCACCAACAACTTCATATACTCTTTGAGATTAACTGTAAGATTGATCAATTTTTTAGTTTTTTTTTCAATTATTTCTACCCAACATTGTTGTTGCTATTGTGTTGCTCTAATGTTGCCACCATACCTATACATCATATAATACAAGTAAAGCCAGCAAATGAATATCTGTTTGAGGTATTCAAAGAAGATAAGTTATGGATTGTAAATCTCAAAGAATGAATTTGCCCTTGCAATGGATTTTAGAAGGATGAAATGCCATGTGGTCATGCTCTTGCTGTGATGAAGGAGATGAACATAGACTCCTACGATTATTGTTCACATTACTACACAACAAAAGTATGGTTAGAAAAATACGATGCAACTGCCTATCCAGTAGGGAAACAACAACATTGGGATTTACCAGACTTTTTCAAAGACATCATAGTGTTGCCTGTTAGGAAACTTATACAAGATCTTTATTTATTTTTATGTAGATCTAATATTAAACAAATTAATATGAGATAAACTAGAACATGTTTCTAAAATTTAATTCAAAGAGAAATAATGATAAGAATACTTACATTATACGCAGCGGAATGAATAAGTCCTTCCTTCAGTTTCTCTAACCCTTGTATCCTTTCTGTCGCAGAGTATTATCAAGAAACTGAACCGATCTTCAATTTTCTTTACAGTCTTCCAAAATATCCTTAGAATCACCTAGACTAGGGTGGGAAATTCTTAACACATGAGATAGATACAGAGAGAAAAGAAGAGAAAAGAATAATAATGAGGCTTAGAAAATGACTTATGTTAGAGAGAATATAAAACCTATCAGAAACTTGTGTTTCAAAAATCTGACTTGTCTTTAAACTCTCACTTAACATTCCTTTTATAGAATCAATTAGGTCATTTATTTAATTAAAAAATCAATAAAATAATCGCCAATTAACAGCCCTAGGTCGAAATTATCATGGGCTTTAGGCCCGTGAATTTTTCCATTTAATTATAAGCCCATTGGACTTAAAATTAAGGCCTGTATTATTTTCTATTGATTTAATTAATTAAATAATTATTTAAATCCTTTATCAAATTAATTATTTATAATTTGAACTTTGATTTAAACTTATTTATTAATTTAGATACCAATTATCTTAATTAATAAATCTGCCCTAATTTCTCTTTTCTTCTCAAAATTACATAACTCTATGAAACTATCCAAAATTGACCTGGTCAACTTTGATAATTCTAATTGATAATTAAATAAATTAATTGAGACTATCTAAATGATTTTATCCAAGGTACAGTGGGGACCATGGGCCTATGAAATCAAGCTCTAATAAGTTAGCATAAATCTAACAAATAAATTTACTAACTTATTAATTCCTCGTGATATACTAAAGACTCAGAATTGCAATCTTGAATTCATAGAACACTCTATAACAAATATAGATACACTATTAATTATCCATTATTACAACCATAATTGTCACTCAATCCTCAATAGATGGTCTACGATGAGATGGGACTAAAATACCGTTTTACCTATAACGCCCTGGATAGCCAAGACCGTTACACTGTGTGTTTATAAAAGTGCAAGACTTGCCAATCAAGTCAATTAGTTAGAAACGTTTTAGTGAAACTATAGTTGAACTAGGGTTAAAAGATTTCGGTCACAAAAGTTTCATTTCATATAATCAAACATTCTTTTACATGGGATCCCAAAAGTAATAACGTTTAAAAGACAGTTTACAAAATCTCAGGATATAAATACAGCTACTAGCCACTCTAAGGGAAAAACATACATTTAGGCTTTTCCCGTCCCGTGCCACTCCTCGGCCGTGGCGACCGATCAGCTGACTATGTACATTCAGCCCCAAAGCTCTCCAACTCAGGATTGGTCCACATTGCCCTTGCCTTTACCTGCACCATGTAGCACCCATGAGCCAAGGCCCAGCAAGAAACCATATAACAGAGCATAGCCATTAAGCAATCAATTCACAAATCAACAGCTAAACAACCCATAAAGCATAGCTATATACTCAACAATCCATAACATTCACACAATCAGGCATTCCGCATATCAAGCTCATCAATTAACATTAATAATCAATTCACATATTAATCAGGGTCGACGCCCTAAGGTCGCACCCCCTATTTATTCCACTGACTCCGGCCCGCTTAAACTGAGCTCAGTGAATATTAAGCTGTCCTCAGCTACCAGTGGCCGAGCCGCGCCCTGTGCGCAAATATTGATCCCGAAACTCTTAGGCCGTTTATCACATGTCCCATGGCATAATACCATCTATGACATCATACAGATATAGGGAGCTCTTAGTCCCATCATTAACACATAACCGGGTGCAGTTTCTTACCTTTGATTCTGCTAGCTTTGTTCAATGAAATCAACCCTCAAGCACGATCCCATTCGAGCCCTAGCATACACCTAGTACCATTTTGAATTACCCAACTCACAAAACTCATTGACATACACTGCTGTTACCTTATCATTCCAAATCAAGCTTATGAGCCTACCAGTCTCCGCAGCTTAAACTATGTCTTTCTAACCTCTTTCATCAATTCACCATCCGAGTTCTTTCCAACCCATCATGCCAACGTCTTGGCCCGAGTACCATTTCTAGGCATCCTTTTGCCACAAATACTTAGCACAAACCCTTAGTCATGACCTCTCATATTCATATAACCAAGGATGGAATTAGCTTTGCCCATCCACTGACCAATTCTTAGGCAACCTAAACTTTTCCTCAAAACCAGAGGATAACGCCTTTTAGGCCTTCCATATAATACCCTTATCTGTCTATACCCTCACATTAAACCAACACTGGTAACCTCACTGTCAAAGCATACAAAGCAGCTCTTTCCCCAGAGAAGTCCGCTGTTTCTCCATCTAGCCTCAACTATTAAACCCCACAGCTTACTCACATACTAGCGAACATCTGCTGTGGCTTTCAGGGGCAGATGGAGGTTTCCAACTCCAAATATCATCTGCAATCCCCCTATAAAACAACTCCAAATCCACTTAACCATTATAGGTGCAAACAATTTGAGTTCATTCGCCACTGCTGACAAAACTCCTCAACCTTGAGGTTCACACTCCGAACCATTCCTCAGCCAGGTCCAAATAACCACAGTTATTATGCACACCTAAATCATATTAAACACAGATCCACAATACTATACATTTAGCTACCAAATTTTATTACAACCAAGTATACTCACACTTTATCATGCTTCCTACAAACCAATAAACATATACGGCATATGAATTCAATTAAGGTAGTTAACCACATACACTCAGTATGCATGTTGAGTCTAGTTTTTATCATGTTTTGGTGATGTTTTAGTAGTCTTTTATTTTGTTTTTCTATCATTTAGTGTGGGTTTATGCTTTTTTTGTCTGTCTTTGTGAATAGCAGGAAGAATTGAGCTCTTGGAAGAAAATGTCAAAGAAATGGAAGAAATAACCAAGTTTTTCATCATATTTCGAGGAAGAATGGTTCTCAACATAATTTGGAAGTGTTGGTGAATTTTTGGGATAAAAACTCAAAAAATTGAGAAATCCCTTAAGAGCCACGGCATGAGCAAAGTAGAGCCGTGGCTAGGTGGGAAACAGAACCAATGTTTTGAAGGAAATCCTAGGGCCGCGACATTGAAGAGCATCAACCCAGATTTTGTCGACACGGGCCGCGGCATGGCTGACTAATGTCGCGGCATGAAGAGTACCTTTTGCCCAGGAAATTGGACACGGGCTGCGGCATAGTGTATGTAATGCCGCGACTCGCCTCTTTAAAACTTGAGTCCTAGGTTTTAATATGGCGAAAAAGAAGAAGAGAAAACATACGTACGGATTAGGGATGAGAGCTGGTTTTGAAGGCTGAAGACTTAGAGTATTTCTACATGTTTTTCTTCTTCTTCCTGATGTTATCTTTAATTTTTGTTGTGATTAGCATTATGACTATGAACTAAATTTTCTATTTAGGATGGTTAATTGAATCACTTGAATCCCTGTTATGAACTAATGCAATTTCAATTTTCTTCTTCTTCTTCAATCTTCTTCAATTCCATATAACCTGTTTTTATAGATTGATTATTGATTGGCCATCTTTAGTCATATACATATGTTTTTAAGTCAAAATCTGAGAAGTGAGATTTAATTCTGCTGTGGTTATATTGGACATAATTCTAATTTAGAACGAAAGTATCTGAATTAATTGTGTAACTGTTATTAAGTTGTCGAGATTAATGCTACCTTTGTGGTTCAATTTACCATAGAAATATAGGAAATTGTCACCTAGGTTGAGTTTATAATTCATAGTATGATTATAGGCTGCTGTATCAACTTGTTAATTGAATTAGGTAAAAAGAAGAAGAATTCACACTTTGCATTAGGGAATAATAGGGAGGATAGTTGATGAGATTAAATATCCTAATTGCTTCTCAGTGATTAAATTATAAGTTTTTCTATTAATTGTTATTCCATTCAATTTTCAATTATTGTTTCTGCTCTTTATAGTTTCTCTTGCTGTTTTTACAAAAAAATCAAGAATTTCAATTCATCATATAGAACAAGAAATTAATTGATTGGTAATTGATAAATCAGTCCTTGAGGACGATACTTGGTTTTACCATTTTATTACGAATTGGGACTGTGTGCACTTGCATAGCAAAAATATCGCAACAATGCAAACCATTATCCAAATATTCATTCACATACAATAGCAATGCTAATCAGCACGCTTCAATCTCATCACGCAATAGCAAGGGCCAGGCCCTATCAGTATCTCATGCTTCCTATTAATCATACAGATATTAGCATTCATATTCCTTTCCAATCATTTAAGCATATAATCATGTATACACAGTTACCAAACCCTGAGTCGAGCTTGTCTTTCGCAGCGAATGTACATGTCCAGCCAGTCTTCAGGAACCCTTAAACCTAGGACGCTCTGATACCAAGTTGTAACGCCCTGGATAGCCAAGACTGTTACACTGTATGTTTATAAAAGTGCAAGACTTGCTAATCGAGTCATTTAGTTAGAAACGTGTTAGTGAAACTATAGTTGAACTAGGGTTAAAAGATTTCGGTCACAAAAGTTTCATTTCATATAATCAAACATTCTTTTACATGGGATCCCAAAAGTAATAACGTTTAAAAGAAAGTTTACAAAATCTCAGGATATAAATACAGCTACTAGCCACTCTAAGGGCAAAACAGACATTTAGGCTTTTCCCGTCTTGTGCTACTCCTTGGCCGTGGCGGCCGATCAGCTGACTATGTACATTCAGCCCCAAAGCTCTCCAACTCAGGATTGGTCCACATTGCCCTTGCCTTTACCTGCACCATGTAGCACCTGTGAGCCAAGGCCCAGCAAGAAACCAGATAACAGAGCATAGCCATTAAGCAATCAATTCACAAATCAACAACTAAACAACCCATAAAGCATAGCTATATACTCAACAATCCATAACAGTCGCACAATCAGGCATTCCACATATCAAGCTCATCAATTAACATTAATAATCAATTCACATATTAATTAGGGTCGATGCCCTTAGGTCGCACCCCCTATTTATTCCACTGACTCCGACTCGCTTAAACCGAGCTCAGTGAATATTAAGTTGTCCTCAGCTACCACTAGCCGAGCCGCGCCCTGTGCGCAAATATTGATTCCGGCACTCTTAGGTCGTTTATCACATGTCCCATGGAATAATACCATCTAAGACATCATACAGATATAGGGAGCTTTTAGTCCCATCATTAACACATAACCAGGTGCAGTTTCTTACCTTTGATTCCGCTAGCTTTGTTCAATAAAATCAGCCCTCAAGCACGATCCCATCCGAGCCCTAGCATACACCTAGCCACAGCCACAAATTAGAACCATACCAAACTTCAATTCCAAAACCTAACCTCGGGACCAATCCTGAGCCCTCAGGAAGCGCTAATTCCACCAAACGGGGTGGTGGAATCAAACCCCGAGCCCTCGGGAAAAAACCCTAGGAAATAACTCAAAAGCCCCCTTCTGGGAACAGGGTAGCGCTACAGCGCTACAAAGAGGGAGCTATAGCGCTACAGGCAGAGCCAAAAAGCTCCCAGACAACTAGGCCTAGCGTTGTCGCACCCTAAGGCTAGCACTACAGTGTTAGTCACAGCACAGACACACCCTGATTTTCCCCTTCAAACTTCCTTGAGCCAAAACTCTCCAAAATCCTTCCAAACTTCAACCAAACACCAAACACCAAACACAAGCCTACCATCACCTATAACTCACCCCATATGACCCAACCATATGAAACTTAAGCACATGCACCCCAAAATGAAGAAAATGCCATGATTGAGCTTGAAGCTCAAACTCAACAGAACATCAGAAACTTCAGAACTTTAAAGCCAGAATTTCATACCTTCAATGGAGAATTTTGACCTAGGTTATCTTCCACACCTCATCATCTTTCAATTCCTCAAATCCCCAGGCTTAACTCCCTTGAATTCCCATCAAAACTCAGCTTAGAAAACCATTTCAACATAAAAACCAGAAACTAAAGAAAACCTTGAAACTTACCTCAATTGGGTGAGTAACCTTTGCTAATCCTCAAGCTTAATTAAAGACGCTAACTCCAAGCTCTAGCCCAAGCTCTCCCTGAGTTACAGCTCCAGAAAATCCTCAAGAAATGAAGAAGAATAGCCAACCGAGTGAGAGAGAAGGGTTAGCTCCAAGTGTTCTGTTTTTCTTTCCTTCCTTCCTTCTTCTTTTCTTTTCTTTTTCCAGCTTCCTTTAGTTTCTAAACATTCCACTAAGGGTAAAAAAAAAAAAGCAGAGTAATACTTACCCCTTATTAAGCCAAGTGACCACATTGCCCTCCCAATAATAACTAAACCTTTAAATCATTCTAAGGGCATTTTGGTCATTGCTCCCAATTCCCGCTAATTCCTCGAGTGTCTTTAATAATTACCACTTACCTCCCGAAACATATATAATTACCAATTATTTTCCTCAATAACAAATAATCTCCAATATATTCTCTAAATTCTCATAAATACCCCCAGACTCACCCCGAGCTAGGTATAAATCCCCGCCGTGACTTTTATGCTAAACCGCTCACTAGGATCGCCTTGAGTCACAAGCTGCAAATATATTCACATAATAATGTGGTCTCAACAATTTATCACAAATATTTACATTTATGCCCTCAACGGGCCAAAATTACAAATATGCCCTTATAACCTAATCAGGGCCTACATGCATTCTAATATGCATCGTCATGCATCACATATATCCAAATAATCATATAAGCATGCTTATCACATAATCATGCATTTTCACCATTAATTCACATAACTTCCAATTGTGCCCTCCCGGCACACTAATCAAGGCCCTTAAGCCTTATTAGTAATTTTGGGTCGTTACAACTATCCCCTCCTTATAATAATTTCATCCTCGAAATTTATTCAAACACATCAAATAGTAAACCTCGTACCTCTATTATAGATGTTCATATCTATGATTAACACTCCCACTCAATTATACTATCGAGTTCCCAAGATGTAAGTATGGGCTAGTCCGTAGGGTAAGCTAGTAACGAACAAGTAAAAAAAACTCAAGTAATACAATCAGCTAGAATACTAACCACTCAGAATTAAGATTGAATTGACCTATGGTCAACTATATGATATTACTAGAATAGATAATAATGGTATGTTTACTTATCCTATCAACTGTCAATATCGGTCCTGTCCGATGTAACAAATACATCTGATCTTATCTACTTTGCTAATGTTATGGAAAGAACATAACACTACAATGTGTAAGTAGATCATATCGTAGATTGGCAAGTTAGTGTAAATCCCGTGCACTGACTAATCTTAGGACTGGCTTATTTTGAACATATAATCATATTTATATTCCACTATGATTACATCCCTATAAATACGATTAGCTATATGCTCGGGATGTAATAGAAGTTTATATACAAATAATCATGAAAATAAAACATGTGAGCAAAGTGATTGACCAAGTCAAAAACTGATTTCTATTCTTTTATTGATAATAAATGAGATTACAAAGAAATTGAGTTTTAATTAGGGCATAAAACCCTAACAATATCCCACTTGCACTAATTGAAACTAATGTCTTAATTCTACTAATCCCATTTCATTGATATGCTTATCAAATGTAGCTTCTGGTAGTGTCTTCGTAAACAGATTTGCAAGATTGTCTTCAGATGCAATCTTCATAACTTTCACATCTCCCCTGGCCACATATTCTCGAATAATGTGATACTTCCTTTCTATATGCTTACTCCTCTTGTGATTACGAGGTTCTTTCGAGTTGGCTATCGCTATTGTATTGTCACAAAACAACACAAGCGGCTTATCCATTTATGGAATAACACCAAGATACGAATAGAACTTCTTTAGTCAGACTATATCCTTAGCTGCTTCTGACGCGGCTATGTACTCAGCCTCCATGGTGGAATATGAGATTGTAGACTACTTTACGCTTCTCCATATCATAGCTCCACCCCCAAGAGTAAACACCATTCTAGAAGTAGACTTCCTGTCATCGACATAAGTCTAAAAATATGAATCGGTGTAGCCTACAGGGTTCAGAACACCACCCTTGTAGACTAACATATAATCCATAGTCCGTCTTAAATACTTCAGGATATGCTTAACTGCTATCCAATGTTCTAGTCCCGGGTTTGACTGATACCTGCTCACTACTCCCACTGCATAGCAGATATCTGGTCTAGTACACAACATGGCATACATCAGACTTCCAACTGCAGATGCGTAAGGAACTTTTCTCATTGCATCTTCCTCTTCAAGAGTCTGGGGAGACTGCTTCTTTGAAAGATGAATTCCATGGCAGGACGGTAAACGCCCTCTCTTGGAATTTGTCATTGAGAAACGTTCAAGCACTTTATCTATGTAAGCTTCTTGAGATAGAGCTAAGAGTCTGTTCTTTCTATCCCTAATGATATGGATACCTAGAACTTAACTTGCATCACCCAAATCCTTCATCTGGAATTGAGTGCTTAGCCAATTCTTCACATTTGATAATTTCATAACATTGTTTCCAATGAGTAAGATATTATCTACATAAAGAACCAGAATACCACTATTTGATTTGCCTTCAGTTGGTAAACACAAGGCTCATCAATATTTTGTTCAAAGCCATAGGTCTTGATTATTTCTTCAAACCTAAGATTCCAGGAACGAGAAGCTTGCTTAAGTCCATAAATGGACCTATCCAACTTGCAAACTTTTCCTTCTTGTCCAGCTACTTTAAAACCTTCTGGCTGATCCATATAAATGACTTCGCCAAGCTTCCATTATGAAAAGTTGTCTTGATGTCCATTTTCCAGATCTCATAGTCGAGAGCGACTGCTATGGATAGGAGGATGCGAATGGACTTGAGCATAGCTACCAGACTAAAAGTTCCTCATAGTCCACACCTTCTCTTTGGGTATAACCCTTTGCCACTAATTGAGCTTTATAAGTCTCGATATTTCCATCAACACCTTGTTTCTTCTTGTAGATCCACTTGCATCCAATAGCCCTAAAGTCACTAGTTGCTTCCACAAGATCCCAGACATAATTTGAGTACATGGACTCCATCTCCTGTTTCATGGCTTCGAGCCATAGTTCCTTTTTAGGGCTAGCCATTGCCTATTTGAAAGACAATGGATCATCATCACCAGTGTCACCAAAAACCATATTGGTTTCACCATCCAAACCATAGCGAACTAGGTTCCTTGAAACCCTCCCACTATGACGAGGCTCCGTGACTTTTTGCTCAAGAACAGTGGTGCAATCTTCATTTAAATCGACTTGAATTGGTTGGACATGAAGAGTGGGAATTTCATCATCAAATCGCATTGATGATGATGGAACATTGGTTGGAGTCAATTCTTTAATCATCTCCTTTAAAACTACTTTGCTGCGTGGTTTGAAGTTTTGGCAATAGTCATTTTCCAGAAAAGTAGCATCCGTAAAAGTAAACACTTTCTTTTTTGAATGACTATAGAAAAGTCCATCCTGATTACCTTTAGGATAGCCAACAAACATGCAAACTTCAGTTCGTAGTTCTAGCTTTCCTTCCTTTTTCCTCAGGATGTGGGCGGGACACCCCCAGATTCTATAATGGCATAAACTAGGTTCGCGACCATTCCAGCGTTCTAAAGGTGTTTTGGAGATTGATTTAGATGGCATGACATGGAGAATATCGTTTGCGGTTTCAATTGCATAACCCCAGAATGAAGTTGGTAGAGTTGAGTAACTAAGCATGAATCGAACCATTTCTAATAAAGTTATGTTCCAGCGTTCCGCTACACCATTTTGTTGCTGAGTACCCGATGTAGTAAGTTGTGATAAAATCCCAAGTTCAGTTAAATGATCTTGGAACTACATATCCAAATATTCTCCACCCCTATCAGATCGAAAAATCTTTAACGTTTTACCTAATTGGTTCTGAGCCATAGTTAGGAATTCCTGAAACTTTGAAAATGTTTATGATTTCCTATGCATTAGGTAAAGAGATGAATATCTAGAGTAATCATCAATGAAAGTGACGAAATACTCAAAACCACCCCTAGCTTGTACATTCAAACATCCACAAACATCTGATTGCACAAGTCCAAGTGGTTCTTTGGCCCCATCACCCTTTGCAGAGAATGAACACTTGGTTAGTTCGCCTTCTAGACTGTAGAGTCCAAGAACTTTACTTAGCTAATTGTTTAGTAGTATTATAGTATGTTTAGTGTTATCATTGTTACTTTGGATTTTTGGTTCAGACCGGGAGTTATTTGGACACTCATAGTAGTACTTATAGATTTTCTAAGTTTAACCTATAGTTTAAGAATATTAAGTATAACCTAAGGTTTGATTAATGTGTCTGATATTAAGGATTATATTATTATATTATAAGGTTTAGACAACAACCAATAGGATTTTTAAGCACATGTTTTGAATGGTAATTAAGGATTAAGTATTTTTGAGGATTAAATTAAATAAGGGTAAAAGTTTGAATGTATAGGGTCAGTCAGCAGCTTTGAGCACGTTGAGGGCTTAGTCAAGGCTGTTTACTCCATTCAAACTCAGCTAAAAATGTGTAAATTCGTGTTTAAATATTCAGCGTATGCCGATATATCGCAGCTATAGGGGGCGATATGTCGCAGCACGTAGATACGGAAAACACGAATCGATGCACGGTCGCCTCGGGAACAAAGGTCCAGGCGATATATCGCCTATAGGGGGCGATATATCGCCTCCACCAGCATGAATTCAAATACATTTGAATTCTTTTCCCTTCAGCCATTCAAACTCCTTCAACAGTCCAGCATCTTCTGAACGAGTCTTCAGCCTCTGCTGAACGATTATTCAAATGATTTTCACCTAAAAAGCCATTATTTTTATTCAAGTAAAATCAAGATATTTTCATTCCCAAACTCTATAAATAGGACCTAGTACCCAGCCATTATTCACCATTTGCTCTAAGTTCAGAGGCTGCTAGTGTTAAGTGAGTGAGAGAGTGTAAACACTTGGTTTGGGGAAAAACTATAAGCTTAAACATCATAAGCTTATCAAACACTTTGGGAAGTAAGTGAGTGCTATAGTATTTCGGTGGATGTTAGATTGATCTTGCAATCTTTGAGGTAAACCCAAAACTCTAGTTCTTTTCTGTATTTTTATGTTATTTCCTTTCTCAAAACCTTCTACTCAGTCCCCTAACCTTATTCTTATTTTGGTTAGGGAATCCAAGCTTTTAAGCATATAAGTTGGTAAGTATGTTTTCTATGGTTTAGTCTTTCCATCTCTTTCATTTCATCTCCTTTCTTTAGACTTACTCTTTCTTATGGTTTTAGGAGTGTTCCAACAATCCCAACTCAGTCCATAATCTCGATAACTTTGGTAAGGAAAATAGGCTAGAATCTACATGTTTATGATTATGCTATTTTATGTGTTATGTTTTCATATGTTATATGTTATTGATGTGTATGTTGTAGGCTTGGGCATATGCCTATTTGACTAACAAGACCCCAAAAGGATTGTGGGCATAAGCCTATTTAGCTGGTAGGACCCCACTAATCTCATGGGCATAAGCTTGTTTAGTCTATGGGACCCCAAGTAATAATGACCATTATAATAAGTGAATTATGTGTTATGATATGTCTTTATATTTTATTATGAAATTATGTATATGACTATGTGTTAGGTTTTCCTTGCTGGGCATTAGGCTCACTCCTTTCTGTTTATGTGCAGGAAAATAAGTTTAGAGGCGGTAAGATTCGTGACGCTTGGAGGATGTGTATCGATGATGAATGGAGTCAAGGGGCCGAGCGTTATTCGATTCGAGGATATAGTCTCCTTTTATGTTTTTTTATGGTTTTTATGTGTATTTTCCGCATTATTATGTAATGTCTTTTATTTTAAATCTTATTTTGTTTTAAAGACAATGGGATCCCAAAATCCTTCTTAGTATTCTGTTTCTTTGTAAATAACTCTTATTTTCAAGTTACTCAATAAATTATGGTATTTTCGTAAAATGTAAGTTTTTATGTATAGTTTCGATAATGGTCCAATTAGTCTAGATTAGTGGGTCATTACATAGACAAGATTCACAGACAGGTAATTCACCTAAGGTGAGTTCCCTCTAAGTCCCATCCTTTGTAAGTCTTTGAATCCTATCATAGCCAATGTGGCCTAGTCTCAAGTGCCATAAATATGTCATATTATCATTATCAGTCTTTTGACGTTTATTGGTCCTAGGTTTAGCTACTTTGAATAAATCATTGTTAAGAGTGAGGGGTTCGTTAGGTCGCAGAATATAAAGCCTGTTTTCCAAACATGCAATACACAATTGTGATCCATTGAAGAAAATAGATATATTAGAACTTGTGAAAGTCATAACAAATTGTTCTAAAAGTCATAACAAATTGTTCTAATTGCAACATGGAAACTGAAATTAAATTTCTACTAAAATTAGGAATAAAAAATACACCTTTTAAAATTAAGTATTTATTTCGAACTTCAGATGAGCTATCCTCTAGCTTGGACCACAACAAATGCTTCGTTCCCAACTCTAAGCTTTAAGCTGCCTTCGTCCACTTTCTCCCACGATTCAAGAAGTTGTAAAGAGTTGCAAACATGGTTGGTAGATCCAGAATCAATAATCCAAACTGATTTATCATTATCTAAAACACATGTTTCTAAGATAAATGAACTATAATCATTACCTTTGTTTTTCGCTACTAGAAACTTGGGGCAATCCTGTTTCCAATGCCCCTTCTCTTTGCAGTGAAAACACTTACCTTTACCTTTCTTGTTTTTCTTGTTCTTCTCCTTAGGCGTCTGTGCATTTGGTTGTGCACTCGTCTTTGCAGCCTTTGCAGGCTTGGGATTGTTGTTTTGTCCATATTTCCTCTTGTTTCCAACTTTTGAAGACGAAGCTTGGTTAGCTTTAGCCTTAGCTAGATCAGCAGTAACTGCAGTAGTCTTATTTTCTCCTCCTTTACTTGGTCCACCCATGATAAGCTCAATAAACTGAAGCTCGTTCATGAGCTGCGTCAGACCATAGTTGAGTTGATCACGAACGTACAGATACGGTTCCATTCAAGCATTCACGGTGTCATCACGTATGTGCGGAGACGGTTTTGTCCAAGCATTTACGATGCCATCACGAGCATTGACGGTGCCATCATGAACGTGCGAACACGATGCTCGTTCTGGGGATTCCTCAATCATGACGAACTCGGAGTTGTCACCAATCAACTCTATGTTGATATTCTGCTTCCAATTGAGGAAGTTTTCTCTAGTGAGTTTCTCCATCAAAAGTTGAGAAAGGATGGGAGTAGACACAGGCACTACTTAGCTTAAAACTTCAAATTATCAATAAAATAGAAATCAATCACATTTTCTCAATAAAACTCCTATTCACACAAAATTTCAAGAAATAGTACAACATATACCAAAAATATGTAAGATATGAGAAAAAATACCAAAATAATCATATCTCTATTTCTTTAGGTTTTATAACTAATCTATGATATCCTTGTCCCGGTTGGCGAGAGTAAAAAATGCCACTAGTTAAATAAAGTTGTAAACTTATTTAATAATGGACAGCATTATTAACAACCTACTATTCGATCAAAATAAGAAAAAAAATCTCTTATTTTATGAGCTAGACTCACGGTTTTGATAATCACAGATTTAGTCCTAGTAGTCACCGCAGGGGTGAGTCTAGTAGAATTTGACCTATAATTATATATCTTTCGAAATCTAACCTTGTTAAAATAACTAATGAACACCTTCCGTAGGGGGACGAATCAAAGCGTCTCGAGGCCCCATTAAGTTACTGACTTTGTTAAACCAACGGTGGAGATCGAATATAATTCTTAAAATAAGCTTATTATAAAATTGAAAATAGTATTTTTATTATTTAATTTTAGAAAATTAATGACTATGGCTTACCAAAAATTGAAAAAAAATAGAATTTTTAAAACCAAAGTCCTATAATTTCCTATTAATTCTAAAGTGTCACATTGAAACAAATTCAATTAATTTAGAATTAATTTGTTGCTAATCAATATTTAGGTTTAACTAATATAATGAATATATACAATTAAGTCCAACTCAGATAAATGAGCTTTAATAATTGGGCTTGTATGAAGGAGGGCTTAGTCTAATATGTCGTTCCCACTACAAATGCCCCCAATCTTCCATACAAGGTCCAAAAGACAGGAATTTAAACCTTCATTTTATTAATTGTTATTAATTGATTAGACCCACTATAGTCATGCAAAGCAAATGGGCCTTCACAAGTGGAATCACCCACAAGAGAGGAATTTAAACTTTACATTTTATAATGAGCCCAAATAAAACCTATCATTTTATGAATTTTTTATTTGGCAAAAACCATATATCTAACAAACATAGGGGCCACGATATGCATCTAAGCCCAATTGCAAAAATACCACATATAGTGTAAACAGACATGTTATAATTGGATGGGCCTAATCATATTACTATATGAGCAATTCTATGAATTTATGCAAAAATACCATAATTTATTTTATTTGCAAAAATACCACAATAATTATCTAGAATTTATCAAAAAATTCGAATTAATTAAATTTTTACAAAAATAAGTCAATTTAAATGAAATTTATCAACAATTAACAAAAGTTAATTTAAATTTCATTTATCAACAATCAACTTGGTTTTAGGTTAGTTTGAAAAAAAATATTAATTTAATTTAAATAAGATTTATCAACAATTAACCAAAGTTAATTTAAATCCCATTTACTAAAAAATATTTTATTAATTAGTTGAAAAAAGTGATATTTTTTCAAAATTTAATCAATTTAAAATTTAAAAATCAATATCTTAACTGATTTTCAAAAAATATATTTTGTTGTTACAACTATAAGCTAATATTTCAACCATTTAAAAACAAATTAATAGTTATAACAATCCTAAAATATCTTATAACAGTTAAACAAATTCAAATATCCATAAAAATATCTAACTAACAACTTTCAAATAATTTAAATATTAAAAACTATAGAATAAACAGATATTTATATTTTCAAATAAAGATTTAATAAAAATAACAACTATTTAAAAGAAAATATCTTAAATATCTGATATCTTAATTATAATATTTTAATATATTAATATTTAAAATTAAGTTGTTAGTCTATTTTTAAATTTGAATTTAGTCTTTGTAAAAATATCTAATTATTTACATCTCAACAAACAAAAATATCTTATAAATAAAAAGACAAATCTGATATTTTTGGCTTTGATTATAAATAATTAATTTTCACAATTTTATTTTTAAAAATTTTTTTTTTAAAAAAATTTCTGGATGAACAGCTCCCAGGTACCGTTCACCGTGTGCACGGATTAGTTTGGCTGCCGTGGTGTGCACGCGCGACTGGGGAACGTGCGCATGGGTGCACATACGGTGTCTGGGGGTGTGCGCATGCGCGTGCAGGTGGTGGTGTGCACAGGTGTGCGCGCGTGTGTGGGGGCAGCTAGATAAACAATTTTTCAAAAAAAAAAAAATTTGTGCAATTTTTCAAACTAAAATCATTTTCTAATTAATTTTTAACATGTTTTACACAAAATAAAGCATATATAAAATTAATGGCATATAAACACACAACAAAATAACCTAAAAATTGCTAATAATCACATAAAATCAACATGCTTCATAAAAATATGAAAATCCATCAAATTATTCAAACACATCAAATAATCCAATTCTTAACATGTTCATGCATGAAAATAAAGATTACCAAAGGCTCTGAGGATAGTTGTTAGGAAACTTATACAAGATCTTTATTTATTTTCATGTAGATCTAATATTAAACAAATTAATATGAGATAACCTAGAACATGTTTCTAAAATTGAATTCAAAGAGAAACAATGATAAGAATACTTACAGTATGCACAGCAGAATGAATGCGTCCTTCCTTCAGTTTCTCTAATCATTGTATCCTTTATGTCGTAGAGTATTACCAAGAAACTGAACCGATCTTCAATTTTCTTCACTGCCTTCCAAAGTATCCTTAGAATCACCTAGACTAGAGTGGGCAATTCTCAACACATGAGATAGACACATAGAGAAAAGAAGAGAAAAAAACAATAATGAGGCATAGAAAAAGACTTATGTTTAGAGAGAATAAAAAACCTATCAGAAACTTGTGTTTCAGAAATCTGACTTGTCTTTCAACTCTCACTTAACATTCCTTTTATAGACTCAATTAGGTCATTTATTTAATTAAAAATAAAATAAAATAATAGCCAATTAATAGCCCTAGGTTGAAATTATCATGGACTTTAGGCCCGTGAAATTTCCCATTTAATTATAAGCCCATTGGACTTAAAATCAATGCCTGTATTATTTTCTATTGATTTAATTAATTAAATAATTATTTAAATCCTTTATCAAATTAATTATTTATAATTTGAACCTTGATTTAAACTTATTTATTAATTTATATACAAATTTATCTTAATTAATAAATATGCCATAATTTCTCTTTTCTTCTCAAAATTACATAACTCTGTGAAACTATCCAAAATTGACCTGGTCAACTTTGATAATTAAATCAATTAATTGAGTCTATCTAGAGATTTTATCCAAGTTACAGTGGGGACCATGGGCCTATGAAATAAAGCTCCAATAAGTTGTCATAAATTTAACAAATAAATTTACTAACTTATTAATTCATCGTGACTCCACTAATGACTTGGAATTGCACTCTTGAATTCATAGAACGCTCTATGACAAATATAGATACGCTATTCATTATCCACTGTTACAACCATAATTGTCACTCAATCCTCTATAGACGGTCTACAATGAGATGAGACTAAAATACCATTTTACCCCTCATTGTATTTTATCCTTAAAACACTTAGTTTCTTGTAAATGGTATTTCAGTAAACTAATTTAATTACTGAAATGAGATCTCTATCATTTAACACCTTACTAAACTAAAAGGAAACCATCGTTTCACTTCTTCATCAGAAGCTATAGATGTTCATATCTATGATTAACACTCCCACTCCATTATACTACCGAGTTCCCAAGATGTAAGTATTGGCTAGTCCGTAGGGTAAGCTGGTAACGAACAAGTCAAAGAACTCAAATAATACAATTAGTTAGAATACTAACCACTCAGAATTAAGATTGAATTGACCTATGATCAACTATATGATATTACTAGAATAGATTATAATGGTATGTTTACTTATCTTATCAACTGTCAATATCGGTCTTGTCCGATGTAAGAAATACATCCGATCTTATCTACTTTGCTAATGTTCTGGAAAGAACATAACACTACAATGTGTAAGTAGATCATATCGTAGATTGACAAGTCAGTGTAAATCCTGTGCACTGACTAATCTTAGGACTAACTTATTTTGAACATATAATCATATTTATATTCCACTGTGATTACGTCCCTATAAATACGATTAGCTATATGCTCAGGATTTAATAGAAGTTTATATTAAACAAATAATCATGAAAATAAAACATGTGAGAAAAATGATTGATTAAGTCAAAAAATGATTTCTATTCTTTTATTGATGATAAATGAGATTACAAAGAAATTGAGTTTTAATTAGGGCATAAAACCCTAACATTGCCTCCATTTGAAAGAGTGAAGGCTGGAAGACCAAAGAAAAGAAGAATTATAGCTGCTTGGGAAACTAAAAAGAAGAACAAGTGCAACAAGTGTGGACAAAGAGGTCATAATAGGAAGACATGTCGAACCCGACCACCAAGAAGTTGAGAATAATAACATAGCAACACAAAAAAAGATGCTAGTTTATCAAATCACCTAAATAAATAACATTGGCTTCAATTGTTTTATTTTAAATACTTAAACATTGGAAGGAAATTGATTAATTCTTGTTGCTCCCTTGTTTTACAATGAAATATTTTTTTTATTGTCTTTATAGATTTTGGGACATATGCATCATACAGATATTAAGTCATAATTATTGATGACTAGTTATTCTTTTTAAACCTTATTTTTAAAACATAATTGCTTATATTATGAGGATGTTGTTGTTTTGTTGATATATAGTTGTAATAGTCAAACAAACAAAAATGACAAAGAATAGAAATATGAAAGTCTGGAAATATATTGAAAATGAAATAGGACCAACAAGATAACTATTACCAAAATAAACCAAGAAACTAGACTATTATCTAGAAAACTGAAATTACATAAAAAAAAAACACAATGTTTGAAGATGTTCTATTGTTGCTAAAGAGTTGTTACAAAGTTGCTGACAACAAAAACACAATCATGAATCCTTCAAACGCAGTTTTTTGCACTTTCTTCCAACTTTTTACTAACTTTTTTAGGAGACTTCTTTTGAAGTTCAGGTTAACTAGCAACGATCTCTATCTGCTTCATTTTTCCATAAGAATAAAGAAGAACAACCAATCTAGAACGATGATCTTCAACTGAAAAATCACTTGATGAAATTTCCTTACAATCAGCAAACTACCCAGCAAAGGATGCAACAAAAATAACACAATCACTGCAAAACAGACACCATTTAATGAATTGGTAAAATGTAAACAAGCATTAAAAATATTAAATAGAACAAATAAAAAAAACATAGGACATTACTTACTTGCTGTCTTGTTGAGGTAATCCATCAACACTATCAACAGTATAAGGAGCCTTGGAATCAATAGAAATTTCACTAGGGTCCGCTCTAATATTGTAAAAATTTAGCAACTCAAAAAACAATGGCAGCAAGACAGAATATGGCTCCATAGCTGCCATAGATGCAGCTTCATACCGGCCAGACTTCAAGGAGTTATACATGTAAAAAATCCTTTCCCTTATATTCGAACGCCCTAGAATCCGATAGCTCTCCTTCCTCATATTGATTGGAAACAAAACATGGTCACACTCAATCCATGGTTTACCAAACATAAGCTTTTTACCCTTTATAAACTGAGCAACTAAATACCTAAGGTTAAGAATTGATGCAGCCCAATTCTTTTGCAAAAATTTCTCATAAAGAGAAGATATGCTATCGCTAAAAAAATAATCTGTTGTTGTAAAGTTCACCTTAGGAGAAGCTGAATACTTCCCATTCTCCCTTAAGTAATAGAATATGACATCAATATGCTGAAAACAATATGAAAGAATAACAAAATAAATTCTGATAAACCACATCATGACAACATAAGCGCAACACTATACCAACATTAGAAAAAAATACAAAAATTATATATAAGAGCAAAAAAAAAAAAAACTCACTGAGTCTGTTAGACATTCTCCACAATGAGAAAGTCTGTGGAACCACATCTTATCATTCACTGTATCAACTCCAAAGTCAAAGGCATGCTTAAATGTATTCTTACCGTTCAAATAAACATTTTTTTTTTCTGAAATAAAGAAAAAACATATTAAAAATAAAAAGAACAATATCAAATAAAAAAAAAAAAATACTAATAACATACTTTGCTCTTTTATTTCGACCATAAAGAAGCCAAAGATCAAATTCATTCTCATGCTCTTCATTAGGGACATCTCCAATGTTGTCATCCAGCAGAAACAATCCTTCTACATAAGTCACCATCTAAAATGCTTCACCCACTTCACCAGAACCAGAACCAGAAGATACAAAATATTGCTGGAATGAAGATTTCAAAGCTATTCTAGGCTTCATAATTATTTTCTCTATAATATTACTATCCTTAACCTCAACAACACTACCAGAAATAATAGCATTAGACTCTTGCGCTGGTACAACACCAAGTCCCTCCTGGCCTAATTGATCACCAATGACCATGCTTTCAAAAACTGCAGAGGAACTAGAAGGAATCTGTAAAACAACATTGGATTGAAAAATGTATGCAACAATAGCAAACATATATAACAACATGTCAACAATAAAACACCAACAAATAAACAACAACCCAAACCTTTATTTTTGAAACAGCCTCTAGTCCAGATAGCACAGTTTCTACAATTTGAAGCTGACTTAAGCCATTGAAAAACGCATCAAAATCTTTCACTGACAGCCTTCAAAAATAAAATAAAAAGTGAACAATGGAATAAAATAAATATTTTTTAAAAATAAAATAAAAATAAACAAACTACCTTGCCCGAAACAATATCTTTTTCATCAATAACATCCTTAGATACAACAACATCGTTTTCAACTATGTCCTCCTTAGGCAAAACAACTGCATCATCTCCAAAATCCATAGATTCATTAGAAGCATCAAGTTCACGCTCCTTCATAGGTTTCACAACATCAGATACAGTTGCTACAACATCAGCCACCTGCAAAAACAACAACATAAAAACACATTTACTGAAATTGATAATTTTAGTAACAAAATTGTAACACTACAACATTAATAAAACAACAATAATGAAAAAATAAAAAGAAAACTGTACATACTTAAAATATATAATAACAATAACAATGAATATATAACTTTATGCAAAAAAAAAAGTTGACAATAACAATGACAAAGCATAAAATATTAATTGAAAATATAAAATAATTACAACCATACAATGATAATTATCCAAAAAATGGATATGCATCAAGTAACATAAATACATTAAAGTAAGAACATGACAATAACTAAATCTGTTTTTAGTCCAAAAAAAAAACAAAAACAAAAAAGAATGTTAAAAAAAAAACTACATTTAACAAAATAACAAAAAACTAAAGTTTCAAATATAACAACAAAAACAATAAATAAATCTTCATGTCGATGCCATGAGTGGACTGAAATCGGCTATGTAGATACCTTCTATTCCGTGTCACTGTCAATATCTTCACTGTCAACCTCATCATCATCTTCTCCACTAATCTTATTTTGCTTTCCTTTAATGTCTACACCATAATTTCCTTCTTCCCCCTTGTCCTCGCCTTCATCTTTCCTCGCATCCTCTTCTTCTTCCTCGTTAACCTCTTCTTCATTTTCATTACTCTTCTCACGATCGCTGTCACTCCCTTCATCATCATCATCATCAGAATCATTCTCTTCACCCTTTATTTAAAAACCAATACATTAAACAACAAACATTTATGCATAAACCAAGGTTGTAATATAACTAGAACAATAACATAACAACATATAAACAACACTACCTTATCAAATGCATCCACAAAAATAGTGCCGAACTTCTCCTGCGTAGTAGACAACAGAATAGTAACAACAATAAATTGAGACTTCACATACTCCTTCAAATCCAATAACTCTGCAGCCATTCCTTCATGCTTAGACACCAACGAATCCATCTTAACATTTAAAGAATCAAATTGGGTGGACCCATCAGGGAGGGTTGTTGGGATTTCACCACCAACAAGACCCACATTAGACACAAAATCTACTTTTGCTTCCCCAACTTCATCAACATCTGCGTTGAAAGCAAACCCACGCAACTTGTAGACAACAACCTCATTATCATTTGGCTTCAGATTTCTACAAAACAACAACCAAAAAACATAAAAACATTAAAATGTAATTGGCAGAAAATGCTAAAACAACAGTAAACTAACATATAAACAACATAAAACTATACCTTCTTAGATGGAATATAAAAAACAGTAACCTTCAACAATCCCAGATTAGGAGTACTAGAACAACTCCACCTAGCAATTTTTGGAATAGTTTCAAAAACCAATTTGCAGTACTTCCCAACCATATATTGACAACACTCATAAAACCAGACTTGAAACACATGCAGGCAACCAACCAATGTATAATAAAGTTTAACTTTCTTCTCTTCATTTGAATTTTGTACAAAATTGTACCAACTATCTAATTTACCCTTCAAAGACATAATGGTTTCATCAAAAGATTTCTTACTCTATGCATACTCACTATAACAACCACTATCAACAACATCAAAATCTTCACACATAGCTTGTTTTTCCTTCCTAGAACTAAGTAGAAACCACTGCACAAAATACAGAACAACCAACTTTACAACAACTTCATCATCACCACCCCACCTCTTAGTCCTAAAACACTCATGAATAGATTGCTTAGAAATCTTATCACAACCTGGCCAATATTTATCCAAAAAGCTATTTGACTCTTGTTTGAAATTCAAATTATTTCACTCCCCTTCACAATCTAAACCATAAACCAAAGCAAACTCTTCAATACTAAATCTCAGCCTAATACCACTAATCATAACCCATTGCTCATACTCATTTGGTTGCTTAATTTCCCTGAATAACAGCCCATGCATTAATTGAGGCTGACGATTAAATGCAGGAAGATTCAATAAACTACCAAAAAAAGTTTCGGAAAATATATCTTTTTGTTTATCAGACAAATAGTTATTAAAGTCCTTAATAACCTGATAAGTACAACAAGATACAACCTGAGCGGTAAAATATTGCTTCAGATTGGTTAAGTAATGCCAATCCTACAAAAAAAATATAGAAAAATTAAATTAACAAAAATAGTATCGAAACAACCATAAAACAACAAAACAAACATAACATAAACAACAACGGACATCAAAACAACACCAAAAAACACAATAATAAAATAACACCAAAACAACCACACAACAAAAACAAACAGTAAACTTAGAAACAACAACAATAAAATAGAATAAAAAATAAAAAATAAGCTCCGATTTTTTTTTACCAAAACTATAAATTAATCTAACAACTTATAATGCAATTTCAAACAAACATTAAAATAAACACATTATCTTCATTCAACTGTAAATCACGATCCGACACACAATAAAATTAGAAAAAATGTAAACAGAACAACAATAATAACACAACCAAACAACATGATGATATAAGAAACTTTAAAATGGGCAAATTACTAAAACTTACAATATGTATTCAAACAAACATTACAACAAACAAATTCGGTACATTCAATAGTCAAAATGATAAGAAAAACATGCAAAACCTTAAAAACCAACATCAAAACAATACAGTACAAACAACATAAAAACCTTAACAACAAATTCCTTCGAATCATCTCCCAAAACTTTGTTTGATTTCACCTTTTTCGCCATCCTCCTTTCAACAACATTAGAAACCAACTTCCGTTTCTGAGATTGAGATTTCGATGACTCGGCTTTGGACGAGTTATGAGAGCTTGGTTTCTCTTCAATCCGTTTCACAGAAGCTTTCTTCCCCATCAACAAAGCTTGTTTAGAAATCTTTGGAGACTTAGCAATTTTTTTAACAGAAGGAGAAGGAGTAGAAGATGTCGATAGTAAGATAGCCATAGATGACAGATAATGCTATATATAACAACAAAGAACGTGGGCTTAAATGCTTCAATAACTGTTAAGAACACAATTTTTAGGGGAAAAAAATGAAGAGAGTAGTGTGATTGTGGAGCAGAAAAAAAAAAGCAATGGAGAGAAGAGTTTATATTGTGAAGAGTGGGAAATTGTCAGAAAAAAATTAAAAAAAAAAACTTAATCAATACAAATTACACGGAAGAGGCAAAAGTAGTATTTTTATAATTAAAAAAAACTCATACGGTAAACATAAAAAATGTGACTAGTACAAAAGTTATTATTGCAGTGTGACAGTTAAAAAATTTATATTGTGATAGTTTTGACACTTTATGTAAAATTTTCTTATAAAAATTGGACCAAACATAGTATTGACTCATTTTTTTGAGTCAAATTAAACACAAAATTTACACCACTAATTAGAGATGATCTTAGTGAAGCAATTAGTGATGCATCCACGATATAACAAAATATATTTAAACAAATGGCCTAATAACCACTCATTTAATTATACACTCAGTTTTTTTTTTCTTGTATAATATCAATAAATAAATAAGTTCATAACTTGTCTAAATTAGTGCCCTTCATGCTATAATGATTAAAGAAAGAGATGAGGTAGTGATGTCCAAATTCCCATTTTTAAAAGAATAATTGACAAACAAAGAGGGATGTGGCTCCTGATGTTGCTTGTACTCATGACGAGCAGCATAGCTCCACTCAAAACACACACTCAATTCATACATTATGACGTGTGATCAGTTTTAGCCATTTAAATATTTTCACGTGGGACTCATCATTTTAAATTATATAGTTAGAATTAATGATACATCATAATGTATGAATTAAGTGTATGTTGAGTGTGGCCAAGTATTCTAGTTTTTTACACATTATTTTGGAAGTGTATGAAACCAGACTCATTACGTGTTTTAAGACTATTGGTCAATGAATGAAATTTTTTCTAAGAGACTTGGGACACTTTTATTGGGTTGGTATTTTTAATGTGTGTTGGTAATGAGAATTATTAATAATACTAAAAAATATAACTGTGTTTCACACAGTTTTTTGTAATGATTAAAAAATATATATTTTAATTTTTTTTGAAAGATTGTGTCGTAATGTGTGTTGGTAATGAGAATTATTAATAATACTAAAAAATATAACCGCGCTTGGCGTAGTTTTTTGTAATAATTAAAAAATATATATTTTAATTTTTTTTGGGAAGATTGTGTCGTAAGAAGTATTTTTCACCCCACCCATACATGCTCCTTATATGGACATATGAGCGCGTCTTGACCCCAGTTAACAAAGTTCAAACAGCTTGTCATACACGTAATTTTATTTATATATTTATTATTATACACTTTGCATAGTTTTTTTTATTTTTATAAATACTCTAAATTATGCATAAAGAAATATATGTTTTGTGTAAGGGTTGTTTTGGTCGATTACCCTTAATTTTTAAAAATTAACTTTTCGACCTCGTGCTTTGTCAAAATGTTAAAAATAGGAATAGGTATATATTGATTATTTGAATACTCTATTTTGACTGATTACCCGTATTGAACTTTTATGTTTAAAAATTAACCTTTGGACCATGTATGTATTCAAGATGTTAAAAGTTCTTCATAAAAAGTAAATTATATATATAATATATTTTGTGTAAGGGTTTACACCATTTTGAACTTTCTATTTTAGCCGATAACTCGTTTGGACTCTTTATTTTAAAAAATTAACTTTTGGATCTCATGTTTTGTCAAAACATTAAAAATAGGAATATATCGATATATAATTTGAACCACGTGTATTTTAGTTGATTACTTATTTGGACCCTTTATTTTTAAAATTGTAATATAAATTATTAATAATTTATCGAACAAAGAGTTAGCATTGAATTTTCAGAAAAAATATTTGAGTAAAATAGAGTAGTTTAGAATATATTTTTTTTTATATAATTGTGCTGTAGTTTAATTTTTAAGTCATTTAAATATATATATATATTTATATGCATGCACGTTTCATTTTAATTATAATATATTTTAAAAAATATCTCTCATTTACAAAGATACTTTGAAATTCCGTATTTTAATGTGACCAAGTGATTTGAAATAAACAACTTAATTAAATGCGGAATACTGATTAAGTTGTTTAGACAGATTTCAGTTTTGTTCACACTACTTATGCAACTGTTTAAACAGAAATAGAAAAGCAGGTAAAAATTCAACACACGAGAATTTTTACGTGGTTCAGAAATCTTTTCAGATAACCTACATCCATGGGGCCACGCCCAGAGAATAAACCAATTAGTAAAGAAACAATGTGTACAAAAGCATTAACTTAAACAATGTAAGACTCCCTCTTAAACTATTGCCGCAATCTTGTTGTACTCTTCTCTACTAATCTGGTTTTGATGAAACGCTGATTCTCTTGAACTCCCTTCAAAGAATAGTGAGTGCTCACTTCCTCCCGAAGTGAGACTTAGATAGAATCTTCTCCCGAAGATCCTTATGAACACGTTCACAATAGACACTACCTGTTTACAATGGACTAGATAGATATCCACAAGTACACTCAATACTCTCACAAAGATTAATGTGAACAAACTTAATCTCTACAAATAAAGACACTCTTCATAATAACATAATGTTTACAAATATTCAAAATGGAAGAGATGAAAATTCCAAAGGCCTTGGCAAGATATTTATAGGCAAGGAAATCGTCCAAGGCCATCATTTTATGATATCTTTGAAATCAAATTGCAAATTCCTTTGATTTAGGAAATCAACTAGCTAGATGAATTCAGTGTTGATAGAAAAGGAAACTGATGAGTCAACAACGTAATCAGTTTTATCTGGCAGAACGAACATGGTCATTTCTTTTGACCATGTTCATTTTTGATACCTTCTTTATTCCAGAATAAACATAATCCCTGAAAATAATCTCAAGATAATTGTAATACATATTTTTACCAAATAATGTTGATATGTGATAAATAAGGTAAAAAGTGTATTCACACTTAAAGGATATTTTCACACTAGAAAATCAGCTGAATCATTAAATCAAGAATCAATATGGATATGCTACTTATTTTCCTTATTAACTTTAAAATATTTTGTCTAAAATAAAGTTAGCCAATAAAGGATTTTACAATCTCCCCCTTTGGCAACTTGATAGACAAAAATATTTTAAGAGTTTATTTTGAAAGATCCTGCAAAGACAAACGAGATTAGAGCAAATAGTAATGTAATTACTCCCCCTGCGAAAGACATCTCAATTATAACCAATATCATAAACAAGGTTAACTTTTTGAGAAAGTTTAACAAGATCAAGATCCAAAAAAATAAACAAAATAAACCTGCTTACTCCCTCTTGTTGTCTAGCAATAAGCCAAAGGAGTAACAACACAAACAAAAGAAACCAAATGAAAAGACACTAAACAACGTTCTTTTACAATTTATTTAAACAAAAGAAAAAAGAGAATCAAAACAAAGCAGAAGCAGATGGCCTCATTTGGAAGGTCCCGCAGCAAATTAAGACATCATGGTCGAGAGACAATGCTTGAGACTGAAAACTTCCGTCTGAATAGATTCCAGAGTGGCCTTGACACCAGCAAGTTCAGTAATGACAGAATCAACATCGCTAGCCTTGAGAGCAATCCCTGTAGTTGTCTTGACTGATGAGGATTCCTTCTTGAGTTTGTAATCTACACTGGCAGTGGGAGGTGTCACGATTTCATATTCCAACTGGAGAGACTTTTGAGAATCAAGAATCTTGTAGATCAAGTGAGGAAACACTAAATATTGGCCTTTCTTTTTGGCTTTTCCTAAGGCAGTGATCTGATAAAAAATGAGAGTGGCAAGATCAACTTGAAGAACAGTCCCAACTTTGAACAGAAAGAAGGCCGTGTCAAAGGTAATGGTAGAGGTATGAGTGGTGGGAATCCAGTTGTTGGTGGAAAATTTGTGAAGAACGACATAATAATGAGTAAGATCGGTCACCTTGAGAACCGAGTGTTGTTCCAAAACCATATTTTGTCCCACCAACTCAGATAAAACCGTGTCTTTGTTGAACTCCACAGCAACATTGATAACAGCAGGAGGAAAATTGAGAACCTTGGCAATTTCAGCAGCACTAAACATATACCAATGTCCCCGAACATAAACTTGACCAAACATAAAAGACTTGCTATCAAACAGATCATCATTAAGATTAGCATTGAATTCTTGAACAACCTGAGGAACAAAACCATCAAACCCAGTTAAAGAACCTAACCACCCTCGATCCTCAATATTCTTAATGACCCCAAACACTCTATGGGCAGAAAAATAAATTTTTTTCTCACATATAAAATCACGATGCACATAATGCTTCATATTTTTCTCATTGTCATTGAAATAGAAATTCAAAGAGTGAGCTTTAAAGGTTGAACGTGGAGAGACTTTAGGATCCACTGGTGACTTTGTGCGAATCTCAGGAATTTTCACAGCTTTCTTGCCCTTTGGAGAAACAGGAGGGTCCTTTGATGGGTCAGACTTGGCTTCAGATGCAACATCATCATCAATAGAGGGATCATCTTCAAGGGGATCATCATCAGAGGGAACAAAAGCTTCAGATGGATTAGTTTCAGAAGAGGAACAGGGTGGAGGAATCTTCTTCACCTTCGACCAAAACTTGGAACGTGGAGTGGAACCCACGAGAGAAGAGACCTTTGGAGTGGAATCCGAAGGGTTAGTACCTTTGGACCGAGGAGAATTTCGAGAAGAGGAGACCTGGAACCACCCTTTGCTTTTTTTCTTGGGTGCAAGAACATCAGGGGATTCAGAGGAGTCAGAATGGGTTTTGGCCAAATCACCGTCATGATCAGAGACATCATCTGAGAGGGATGCTTGGACCTTTTTGGAAGACCCAGGAACAAAGGCGAGCGGAGCCGCCGATGAAGGAGGTCTAGATGGTACTTTGGGGGCTTCTAGGTCAGGAATGACCATGACTTTGCTCGTGGTGATGGTTGCATCAATGAGGCTAGGGTGAGTCAAGGTACTCTTTTGAGCCTTTTTCTTGGTGAGAGATGGAGATGTAGTCAACAAGCCAACCTTCAAATCCTTGATAGACTGAGAGCCACTTCCTCTAGTTTTCACCATGATTGCACGAGAAAGAGAGAAAACTGTCACAAGGAAAAAGAGAAACCGAAAAAGAAGAGGAAGAAGGAAGGAGACGGTTGAGATAATGGGCCCAAGGATGTCTGAAAATAAAGAAAAGGAAAGATAGGGATTTGATCTTTTATTCCATTTTTTGAGAATTAAATGGAATATACACTTTTGGAAAGTACAAAATAATATCCCCAAAATAACTGCCAACAATTGTACACGACACAAAATTGGGAAACAAGCCAAAAAAGGAAACTTTTGATCTTAAAATAATATGAGATAAAGACAAAAACAAAATTGATACAACATACCCTTTTTGACACACTCAGATTCAATTTTTCTTTGAAAGAATATATATATATTTTAATTATTATATATATATATATAACAAAATGTACCATAAAAATATCCCATTTTGATTAGTGCTCAAAGTCTTCGTGCCCTTGCTGTGGAGAGAGAAACAATCATTATTTCAAAATAAATTTTTACTATAAGGTTAGAAAATATATTTAATATAAATCATGCTTTTATTTCAAAATAAAATATCACAAAATATTTACTCCTATCACAAAAAATATTTTATTCAAATCAATGAGTGTGTATGAGACTTACAAATTTTTCCAACAATATATCTTAAGCATTTGTGTGTGATTGTGAAAGCAGAGATCATTGCCCTGTATGACAATTTTAGCCTTTTTCAAGGACATTGCCCTATGTGGCAATTTTTAGCCTTTTTCTCAATGAGTACCCAAATTAGACTCTTTCACACTACACTAAATGCTACATTTAACAGTGGTAAAGTATCTTCTACATAATTTTTAGTTACATAGTTCCAACTTACTCATAGCATTTTACACAACAATGTAGGTAGCTCTATTCTAAGATGGAGCCTGAAAATACTTTTCAAGGATCAAATGCTCATACACTATAAACACAGATTGATTTGAAAGAATATTAATTGGAGGGACTATTTATTTTGATTTTTTTTTAAAATTAGGTGCATGATATATATTAATTATAAATTCTAGCTTGAAGTAAAAATATATTTTGACATAATGATTGAGAATTTTTCGGTGAACAAGGACAAGAAGAAATCACACAACTTTTTCTAGCACAGGGATATGGTACAACATAAAAAAATTAATTAGGACATAGCCCCAAGGATTTCCTGAGGGAATCAAACCTGACTGTATCAAGGGCTTTTGTAAAAATATCTGCAATCTGTTTGTCAGTCTCAATATATTCTAAGATCAAAGTTTTATTTTCAACGAGTTCCTTGATAAAATGATGACGAATGTCAATGTGTTTAGTGCAAGAGTGTTGAACAGGATTTTTTGAGATATTAATAACACTAGTGTTATCATAAAAAATAGTCAAGGTTTTAAGATCAAACCCATAATCTGTCATCATTTGTTTCATCCATAATAATTGCGTACAACAGCTTCCTGCAGCTATGTACTCAACCTCAGCAGTTGACAGTGAGATTGAATTTTGTTTCTTGCTATGCCAAGAAACCAGATTGTTTCCCAGATAAAAACATCCACCACTTGTATTTTTTCTGTCATTTGCATTGCCTGCCCAATCAGCATCACTAAAACAAATAAGGTTAGAGTTTGTTTCCTTTGAGTACCAAATTCCATACTCCTGAGTACCATTCACATAGCGAAGGATTCACTTTACAGCTATCACATGGGATTCCATAGGATCCCCTTGATATCGAGCACAAACCCCAACACTGTAGCTAATGTCAGGACAACTAGCTCTGAGATACAGAAGACTTCCAATCATGCTTCTGTACAATGTTGGATCTACCTTTACACCATTTTCATCCTTGGTCAGTTTGACCGTGGTTCCCATTGGTGTTTTGGCATGTTTAGCAGACTGCATCCCAAATTTCTTGATCAGATTTTTGCATACTTACTTTGAGAAATGAAGGTTCCATCTTCTGACTATTTGACTTGCAGTCCTAGAAAATAGTTTAACTCACCTACCATGCTCATTTCGAACTCATCTGTCATTTGTTTGACAAATTCCTGCACTAAGGTGTTAGAGGTAGAGCCAAAAACAATATCATCAACATAGATTTGAGCAATGACAATATCAGAGTCAACATTTTTAATGAATAGAGTTTTATCAACTCCTCCTCTTTTATAACCATTCAAACACAAGAAATTGAGTCAATCTTTCATACCAAGCTCTAGGAGCCTGTTTTAGACCGTAGAGAGCCTTTTTAAGTTGAAAAACATGATCAGGATTATGTGGATCTTCAAATCGTTTTGGTTGTTCAACAAATGCTTCTTCATTCAAAATTCCATTTAAAAAGGCAGATTTAACATCCATTTGGAATAATTTGAAACCAACAACACAAGCAACAACCAATAGTAATCTTATTGACTCAAGTCTTGTGATAGGGGCAAAAGTTTCATTGAAATCTACTCCTTCAATTTGAATATACTCCTGGGCAACTAGCCTAGCTTTATTTCTTATTATTGTACTAAATTCATCAGTTTTATTTTTGAAGATCCATTTGGTACCAATAACATTGGTATGATTTGGTCTAGGAACAAGAGTCCATACCTCATTTCTTGTGAATTATTTTAATTCCTCTTGCATTGCTTTTATCCAAGACTCATCATTCAAAGCTTCGTTCACATTTTTTGGTTCAAAGATAGATGCAAAGCAAACGAATTGAACCAAATTCACATACCTTTTTCTTGTCACCATGCTTTCTTCAATATCACCAAGAATGAGATCTGAAGGATGATTATTTTTAATTCTGGAAAATTTTTCTCTCTGTATTGAATCTGTGATGATTTCTTGCCCTTCCTTTGTTGGTCGTTCAGATGATGTTGGAACAGATTCAGCTTCTGTTGCATCAGTTTCTGTATAAGAGGGCACAACATCACCTATTGTCACTGCAGGAGATTCTGTTTGAGAGGTTTCAGCAATGAACCTATCAATTTCTTCTTCATTGGAATATTTAGAAAATCTTTTAAATCATCAACAACAACATTGGATAATTCCATAATAGTTTGAGTTCTCATGTTATAAACACAATAAGCTCTGCTATTCATAGAATATCCAAGAAAAACTCCTATAGAACTTTTTGAATCAAATTTTCCAATATTCTCACGATCTCTAAGAATATAGCATATACACCCAAAAACATGAAAATAACTTACATTGGGCCTTTTTACCTTTCCAGATTTCGTAGGGAGTTTTGGAGGTACCTGGGCGAAGAAACACTCGATTGATTGTGTAGCAAGCAGTGAATATTGCCTCTGCCCACAATCGTTTGGAGAGTTTCTTACTGTTTAGCATTACTCTGGCCATCTCCTGCAAGGTTCTATTTTTCCTCTCAACAACCCCATTTTGTTCAGGAGTCTTGGGAGTTGAGAACTCATGAGAAATACCTAGAGATTTACAAAAATCATCATATACAGTATTCTCAAATTCCTTACCATGATCACTTATGATTCTCACAATCTTACCTATATTGCAATCCTTTTCAACTCTTAATTTAATGCAAAGATTTTTAAAGGCATGAAACGTGTCTGATTTTTCCCTTAAAAAGTCAACCCAAGTAAAACGAGAAAAATCATCAACACACACAAAGATGTACCTTTTTCCATTAATACTTTCAACTTGAATAGGACCCATGAGATCCATATGCAGGAGTTCAAGAACTTTTGAAGTATTAATTCCAGTAACGCTTGAGTGGGAGTTTTTTAATTGTTTCCCCAACTGACATGGTTCACATTTACCTGCAGATTCTTTACCCAATTTGGGTAACCCACGAACTAACCCTGCACTTGCAATCTTTTTCAAACTTTTGAAATTTATGTGACCCAGTTTTTCATGCCATAAGTCAGCGATATTACCTATAGCCGAATGACATGTGAGGGTTGGCAAAAGAGTATAGCAATTATCAATAGATCTATATCCTTTCAATACACTCATACCATTTTGATCAATAACATTGCAATCATTACGAGAAAAATTCACTTTGAAGCCTTAATCACAAATTCGACTTACACTAATTAAATTAGCCTTAAGGCCTTCAACAAGCAAAACATTTCTCAATGTTGGTAATCCATCAAGACTTAGGGTACCTTTTCCAACAATATTACCTGACATACTATCACCAAAAGTTACAGCACCACATTTCAAAGATTTGAAATTAGTGAGTATATTTGCATCACCTGTCATATGTCTAGAACATCCACTATCAAAATACCAAGAGTTAGAGGCACAAGATCTATGACAAGTAAAATCAGCAAGACAATTTGTTCTTGCATTTTCAATCCAAACACTTTTTGATGGTTTTTTCATAGCCTGTTATGTTTTACTATAATGATTTAGATAATTTTTTTTGAAAAAATTCATCATAGTAAAACATCTGGGCTGGAGGTGCCCTTTCACTCCACAAAAATGACAAATTGGAATGAACCGATTTGTTGTATTTCTTTTGAGAAACTTGGCCTGTTTAATAGATGTGGGAACAGATTGAACTTTTGTAGCATCACCTGTCTGAGATGTACCTACAGAAATGTTAGTGGTTGACCCAGAATGAATGCCAGATTTCACAAAAATGGTTTTGCCTTTCGATCTTAAACCATCATATCCTAATCCAGAAAAATTACCAGTTTTTTGTCTTGCACCAATAACATCATCCAAGATCATAGAATTTGGATTAAGCATTTTAACACCTTTTACCATGTGGTTAATTTCATTTGATAATCTCGTAATTTCACAATCTTTGGCAATAACTTTATCCTCAAGATTATTCACAGTATTTTCAAGTTCATCATTCTTTTCCTATAAGGATTTGTTATTGCTTGCCATTAAGCGATTATCAAAACAAACTTTTAACCATTGATCATACATATCTTTGTATGATTCTTTTAAAGAGTCCTCATCTAGATCAGACTCACTGGATTCACATTCAGAATTTTCTTCACGAACTGTGTTGTTCAAACAAACAACCCTTTTATTAACCTGCGAATTTAAAGTTAATCCAGAAACAATAGAGGTTAAGGCAAGGTTTGAGTTATCTTCTTCATCGCTACTTTCAGAGTCCTGATCACTCCAAGTAGCTGCCATTAACTTTTTATTTTTTCTTCAGTGTATTGGCACATTCAGATTGAATATGACCAAATCCTTCACATTCCCTGCATTGCACACCTCTTTTATTGCTATTGTCAAAAGGTTTAGAGAATTGATTACCTTTGGAAGATTTGAACGTGGATTTTTTGTTACCAATATTTTTCATGTATTTTCGAAATTTTTTGGTCAGCAAGGCCATTTCATCTTCACCATCATTTTCATCTGAATCTTTCATTTTTTATGATTTGAGAGCAACTGATTTTTCTTTGGGAGCACTTGGTTTTTCCTTTTGACGAATTTTCCATTGATTTAAAATGTTCGCAATGAACCCATCAACTCCTCTACTTTCATTGTGTCGAGATCTTTTGCCTCTTCAATTGCTGTGAGCTTTGTTTGAAACCTGTCAGGAAGCGCTCTAACAATTTTTCGAACTAACACATTATTTTCCAATTTTTCTCCCAAAGCAAAACATTCATTAGCTATATCAGATAGAGTAATGGCTCTAAGGTAGTAGAAATATGACTAAGTGTAAAACCAGAAGGAAAGGGAAACAAGAAGGAAGCTGAAATTTGGAACCTAGGAGGAGAATCAAGAAGCTTGAGGCCACTAAAGTCAAGTATAGGCTAAGATTGTTCAGAGGTAAGAGTTTATCCTCTGTTTTTGTTTACGTTTAAGCTTGATTTTCAAAGAGTAAGTGTGGAAATTTAAAGATAGTATGGCTAGTTTTGCATGGAAACTCAGTTTGGTAATCAAGGGGAGAGTGACTTGAAGCTGGGATTGGAGAGAGTTCAAGCTTAATTCTTGATTGAGGTAAGAGTTTTTAACATCTTTGAATTTTCGTATCTGATGTGGTTTAAGAATTTGGGAGCCTGGTTTACAATTTTCAAGCTCTGGTTTAAGTTTTAAAAGCTATGGTTTAAGTTTATGAAATCTGAACCCAGAGTATGGACTTTGGGTGTGATTGTGTGTTTGAGCTTGTTGTTGGTGTTTATAGGTTGTGAAATGGTTCATTTGGGGTTTTAAATTGGTTTTGGGGTTTAGGTATGTGTTTGGGTTGAATTAGAGGTGTTTTGGCTCGGGGAAAACGCAGGGGAAAACCCAGAAATCTGGGTTCGCGAAGGGGTGCCGCGGCGCAAGGCTGCATCAGGCAGCAGAGGAGTTTCTGTGCGACGCGGCCCTCCTTGTTGGGCACCGTGGCGCTAGGCCATTTATGGGCAGGGGGATTTTGCAATTTTGGGCATTTTCCCCGGGGGCTCGGGGGATGTTTCCGTTGCATTGTTTAGGGAAATTGGAGGTCCCGGGTATATGGGATTGGTCCCGAGAAGTGGTTTTGGATTGGTTAGTATTAAAGAGTGTTTTATATGTGTTGTGACTAGGTTTTCGGAGAGGCTCAGGGTAGAGGACCGTGCTCGTGACTTTGGTGCATTGGAAAGCTCGGGATACAGGTAAGAAAACTGTAGTACCCGTAGAGCAGGGCATGGGCCCATAGTATTGTTGCAGGGCATGGCCCTAGATTGTATTACATGTTAGGGTGTAGCCTTGATTGAATTTTTATATGATTGAATGTTGTTTGAGTTAAGCTATATGTCGTTATAGTTGAATGAACGACAAAGTAGCCGAGAACGGCAAGGAGCCGGGAACGGCAAGGGGCCGAGAACGGCGAAGGCCGAGAATGACAGTGGGGCCAAGAGTAACATTTGGCACGCAGAGTGCATACCACCAGGGTTAGACCCCAATGGATACATTGGATATCCTTACAGTGAGGACCGAGATCCCAGGCTCTGGTAATGCTTCTGGGACGGCATGGCCGTATATGTGTTTAATCTGATGGACTATCTGTTTATCTGTGAGCTATCTGTTATAATGGTTGTATAATATGCATATGTTATGTGTTGTGTAAGTTTTCTTGCTGGGCTTCGGCTCACGGGTGCTCTTTGTTGCAGGTAAGGGCAAGGAAAAAGTCAACCAGCCATGAGTACGGAGAGCGTGGGGCGGCGCGTACATATTTGGCCTGCCCGACTGCTTTGGTTGGGGGCATTTTGAGAAATGGTTGTATTAAACTCTGATTTTGATGGTTAATTACCTGTAAACCTATTTTGGAATTGTAAACATTTTATAAACTGTACTTTGGGATCCCAAATATAAGACACTTGAAATTTTCAATGAATTAAGGAATTTTCAAAGATTATAGCCTTAATTTCTGTTTAATCATACTTTTGTTCTAAAATCCTCGTTTAGCGAGTTAATTGCACATTTTAAACTCACTTAGTAATGTCTCTAAGGTAGTAGGGCGTTACAGATAGTCTTTCATAGAAATTTGTGAGAGACTCAGTTTCTGTCATTCTAAGATTTTCAAATCTTGTAGTTAGCATAACAAGCCTAGAACGTTTTACATCAGCAGTACCTTCAAATTGAGTTTGAAGGATTTCCCAAGCTTCTTTGGCAGATTCACACGAGGATATTCATTTTATGTATCCTTCACCAACTCCATTAAAGATAGCATGAGAGGCTTTGTTGTTATAACTAGACAATTTATCTTCAGCATCGGTCCAGTTAAGTTCAGATTTTATCTTTGTTACATCATTTGATTCAGATGGAGGAGTCCAACCGGTTAAGATTGATCTCTATGCCTTTTCTTCTTGAGAATTAATAAAGGCTCTCATCCTAACATTCCAATAAGGATAGTTGGAATCATTCAGTAAAGGAGGGCGAGTTATAGAACTACCTTCTGCAAAGAAAGACATTTCACCAGGCACAAAACAAACGGAAAAATACAAGATCTCACTAAGAGTTTAGTGACCTACTCTGATACCAATTGAAATTCCGTATTTTAATGTTACCAAGTGATTTAAAATAAACAACTTAATTAAATGCGGAATACTGATTAAGTTGTTTAGACAGATTTCAGTTTTGTTCACACTACTTATGCAACTGTTTAAACAGAAACAGAAAAACAGGTAAAAATTCAACACACGAGAGTTTTTACGTGGTTCAGAAATCTTTTCAGATAACCTACATCCACGGGGCTACGCCCAGAGAATAAACCAATTAGTAAAGAAACAATGTGTACAAAAGCACTGACTTAAACAATGTAAGACTATCTCTTAAACTATTGCCGCAATCTGGTTGTACCCTTCTCTACGAATCTTGTTTTGATGAAACGCTGATTCTATTGAACTCCCTTCAAAGAATAGCGAGTGCTCACTTCCTCCCGAAGTGAGACTTAGATAGAATCCTCTCCCGAAGATCCTTATGAACACGTTCACAATAGACACTACCTGTTTACAATGGACTAGATAAATATCCACAAGTACACGCAGCACTCTCACAAAGATTAAGGTGAACAAACTTAATCTCTACAAATAAAGACACTCTTCATAATAACATAATGTTTACAAATATTCAAAATGGAAGAGATGAAAATTCCAAAGGCATTGGCAAGATATTTATAGGCAAGGAAATCGTCCAAGGCCATCATTTTCTGATATCTTTGAAATCAAATTGCAAATTCCTTTGATTTAGGAAATCAACTAGCCAAATGAATTCAGTGTTGACAGAAAAGGAAACTGATGAGTCAACAACGTAATCAGTTTTATCTGGCAGAACGAACATGGTCATTTCTTTTGACCATGTTCATTTTCGATACCTTCTTTATTCCAGAATAAACATAATCCCTGAAAATAATCTCAAGATAATTGTTCTACATATTCTTACCAAATAATGTTGATATGTGATAAATAAGGTAAAAAATGTATTCACACTTAAAAGGGTATTTTCACACTAGAAACTTAGTTGAATCATTAAATCAAGAATCAATATGGATCTGCTACTGCTTTTCCTTATTAACTTTAAAATATTTTGTCTAAAATAAAGTTAGTCAATAAAGGATTTTACACACTTAAATATTTCTCATTTAAATTAGTTAATTAATGTATTATTATATATAAATAAAATAAGCTATTAGTAATTAATTTATTGTTATATATAGATAGATATTTAGAAGCTAAAATAAAATAAAATAGAATTAATTACTATTATTATATATATTTTAAAAATACTTTTTTTTATAGAAAAAGTTGAATAAAAAAAATGAGAAAAACTAAGATTTAATTATAATAATTTAAAAAAAAAAAATCTCTCATTAAGGAGGACACTTAAATATCTCTTATTTAAATTAGTTAATTAATTTATTATTATATATAGATAGATATTTAGAAACTAAGATAAAATAAAATAGAGTCAATATTAATTAATTTATTATTATATATAGATAGATATTTAGAAACTAAAATAAAATAAAAGAGAGTTAATTACTATTATTATTATATATATTTTTTAAAATATAGAATAATTTTTTTTTAGAAAAAGCTGAATAAAAAAATGAGAAAAATCAAGAAAATAGTTATAGTGATTTAGAACAATTTTAGAGTATCACATCATCTCATTGTGACTCTCCTTTATATAAATATATAGTTATTATTATTATTATTATTATTATTATTATTATTATTATATATAGATAGATATTTAGAAAATAAGATATAAGATAAAATAAAGTAGAGTCAATATTAATTAATTTATTATTATATATAGATAGATATTTAGAAAATAAAATAAAATAGAGTTAATTGCTATTATTATTATATAATTTTTTAATAAGTAGAATATTTTTTTTAGAAAAAAGCTGAAAAAAAAGAAAAAAACTAAGAAAATAGATAGATTGATTTTTAACAATTTTAGAGTGCCACATTATTTTCTTGTGACTCTCTTTTATATAGATATATAGATTGGAGGACCCAATGAAAGTTTAGTGGGGCAACTCCCTCACTTTTTTTTTGTTCTAAAAAGAAAATGAGTGTAGGTTTTTTTTTTTATAATTTAGTCATTTTAGTATAATTTTTTACATTTACCCTCCCACTAGATTTTTTTTATTTAATTTTTTGTACAAAATATTTATCTTTACCCTTTATTTATATGTTTATGTATTTATAGTATCATAGTTTTAATTATATATATTTTGTATATTAGAAATAATTATTTGAAATTTCGCTCTTATTGGCAAAAATTCTTGGATTTGCAGCTGGTTAATGACTATCTTGTATATGTTTTAGTATTTGGATGAAGTACGAAATGATATAAAATATGTCGAACTACATTTAATGAAGAAACATCTTCAGTTGCAATGCAAAGCAAGGTTTCATATATTGACTATAGATGTTTTCTCAACATGAATCATTCAATAAGAAAAAGTAAATAGGTTTGGTGGTATGAGAGAACTATGACCGCTACCTAGAGAATATTTAGAGAATGATATATTGGCAATTCTTTAACACCTTCAATTTAGATTGCATAGGTATTATTTGATAACACTTTTTTAAATACTTTTATTTATATATTTTTTTTCAACAAAAGAGTAGAAATATATTTAAAAAACATGATTGGTATAATTATTTAAAATACATGTATGGGAGGCAAGTATTCCCAGGCTGTGGAGATTGCGAGACTCATGACCTCTATGTTAAACCCGATTGCTAGGATATTGTTTATGATATTGTTTATGATGCATGAACACTACTACAAAATTGGGTTTTCTTCGCGATTTTTTCCTTAATATACTACAATTTTTGGGAGTAATGAGAATTACAGTGTAATCGACCACATAGAAAAGTTCACCACAATGAAACCTTTTTTTATATATTTATTTGTGTTATGTATTCATATATATAATTAATTTTGATTTCAGATTAATTTTTTTAATACCAATAAAATTATATTAATATTACTATATTGAATACAAGATTATATTTAAATTTTTTAATATACAATACCATATTTTATATAATAATATGTTATAAATTATTATCTAAATAAACATAATGTATAAATTAAAATTAAGAAAAACATTCATATACATTCATATATATATATATCATTACTAATTAAAAGATGTCGTTTTTATAAATATATATATATATATACACTTTGGTATACATACATAAGACAAATTAAGAACATATGTATCAAGTTAGTAAGTTACACATAAAAAATATTAGACTCCATAAATAAATGACATAAATCTTGCTAACCAGTTGTTTTGTTGTGGAAGTAGGTCATCATTGACATTTGATATCTTTTTGTCAAACCACTACAAAATTGACAAGTAAATATAGATAAGATGATTAAGTCTTATATATAGTTTTTCTTAAAAAAAAAACGTATAAAAATAAAATACTTTCTTCTTCATAACTTATGCCGTATTTGGTGCATTTACAAGATCATAAATGTATCTTAATTCATAAAAACCACATTCATGACTTTCAGACTGTTTTGGACAAGAACCTCTCACCAAATTTGCAAATGTTCCAATGTATTCATTTCCCGAACATTGTACGAATGCTTTACAAAAATTAAAATTAATTATCTATATATTGTAATCTCAACTCTAAAAAATTAACATTGAATACATTAAAACTGAAAAAGTTACTTTTCCATTGTAACAACCCTCAAAACATACAAGACCAAAAACATGTGAAAATCTAAACTTTTACTTTAAATCATTGTATCGAAAATCCATATAAAAAACTTTTAAAAAGGTCGTGTGTGCACACTTTTAGTTTAGCAAACGTAATTACAACTACTCTCCCACAAAGTTATAGCAAAAAAATGTCATAAAAGAAATAACGAGCTCCCAACTTTTTCATTTCAAAATGGTGTTCCATAAAAAACCTTCCCAAGTCAGGCCACATGTACATATCCCAAGCAGACTTTGGCACTCACTGCTCCACTTTGCTTTTGCACTTACCTACAACATGAAACAACTAGGTAAGCGAAAACGCTTAGTAAGAACATTACACACAAGTATACTAAAACTCAGTAACGGGCCGACCTAAGGTAGTGTAGAGTCCTTGAATGTTTACTTAGTTAGCTAGTTAGTAGTAGTTGTAGTATTTTAGATTTTGTGGATTTTGGTTCAAACCGGGACTTTGTTGGAAACTCCTAGCAATAGTTATGGATTTTATAAGTTTAACCTATAGTTTAAGAATATTAATTATAACATAAGGTTTGATTAATATTACTGGTCATAAATATGATATTTATTATAACCTAAGGTTTAGATAGAGCCAATAAGAATATGACTTGTCATAAGCATGATTATTAAGGAATTAAGTATTTTAATGATTAAATAAAGAAATAGCAGCCTTAGCACCTATCGGAAACTGTTAGGGTCGTATTTTGACTCAGTCAAAGCAGTTATTCAACCTTAATTATGCTGAAAAAGTGCAATTACGTGTTTAAAATATTCACGTATGCCGATATATCGCAGCTGGGAGCCGATATATCGCCTGATGAAGAATACGAAAAACACATTGACGTTGCACGATCGTACGAACGAAGGCTCGGGAATAGGGCAGAGCTGACATATCGCCACATATGGGTGATATATCCCCCTTAGTAGATTTTATTTTTATTTTTGTTTTAATTTTTTTAAATAAGCTTTGACTCGTTAGACTTGCCCTGGATAGTTTTGACCGAGTCTTCAGCCTCTGATTGACGAATATTCAAATATTTTCAATTATTATTCATTATTTTATTCAAGCCAAAAAGACGATATTTTGTTCCTAGAACTCTATAAATAAGACTTAGTACCCAGCCCTTCCACTCACTCTTCAAGCTGTGATCAAAGACTCCAAGGTGCTAGTAATTCCATAGAGTGATAAACACTTGGGTTGGGAAAAAACTTTGCCATTCTTAAGCTTTATAAAATACTTGGGAAGTGAGGATTAGTGTATTTCGGTATTGGAGTTGGGCCAATCCTTAAGGTCAACTAAGGTCCTTGAAACTTAAAGATCATTCTTGGCAAGTTTCTTTTGAAGGTTTAGTTTCCACATTTATTCTTTACTCTTAGGAATACTCACCATTCTTATTGTTGGTTTTAGGAGTGTTTCAAGTCCCGCATTTGTTCTCAAATATTCCGGTTTGGTAAGGAAAATAGGATAGTTTCTATATGCTTATGTGTTATGTGTTATGTATAATATGCTATGATATGTTTATGCTATAATATGTTATGTTATGTTTTTTTTATGTTATCTAGGGCTCATAGTTGCTTAGCTAGCAAAACCTAGTGTTTATCATTTCCATGGTTTAGAGTTATGATTTACCCTACCTCGATTAGTAGACAGAGGACCTAGATGGGTTATCGTATACTACCATGTGATCTAACCTACCTCAATTAGTAGACAGATGACCTAGATGGTTTATCACATGCCATGTTAATGAGTTAATGACCATTAATATTGTAATCCTATATGATATATAGTCATATGTTTTGTTATAGTCTCATGTTTATGATTTATGTTGTATGTTGTATGTTGTTAGTAGATTTTCCTTGCTGGGCATTAGGCTCATTCCTTTATTTTTTAGTGTAATGCAGGAAACTAGATACGGAGGAGGAAGGATTCTTGGAAGCTTGGCATGTGTGTTGAGGACAAATGGAATGAATGGGCTGCGAGTCGATCGAGGATGACGTTATTTTTAGTTTTTAAAATTTTGTTTCTATATATTTTCCGCATTTAGTTTTGTAAACAATTTTATTTAAGTTTAAATTATGTTTTATGTTTTAAACAATGGGTACCCGTACCAAAATTCTATTTTACTATGTATTTTCACAGTATTATGTTGAGGTTTTAATAAAGTTATTATTATTTCTTATGTATATATTTTTTTTCAAAGTAATAGCTATGTTTAGTAGTTCTAATGGTCCAAGGTCTTAGAATAGTTGGGTCATTACAGGTAGATATCGCTACCGATTATTAGGATATTGGATAAGTTACAAACCTATCATACAATTCTCAATAATAGCCCTAACAGAAAATCAAGCACATTGGTTGCGCCCAACAACCAATTTTCATACATATCATAATAACCTGCACTCAGAAAATCCTAGACATTCCAGATATATAACCATATTTGAAATAAATACTCGGGTTGTTTCTAACAACCAAGTTCACACATATCACAATAACCTGCACTCAGAAAATTCCCAGAACATTCAAGATATATAACCATATTCGAAATAAATACTCTGGTTGTTTCTAATAACCAAGTTCACACATATCATGATAACCTGCACTCAGAAAATTTCTAGAACATTCAAGATATATAACACATATCATAACTAATCAATAGATTAAGAGCAAGGATCCGGGCCTCAACCCAGTTCCAGCATTTGTGTCCTAGCTCCAACCCGGACTATATTACCATTGTCTTGGCTCCAACCCAGACTATATTTTTACCATGTCCTGGCTCCAACCCGACTATATACTTTTACCACGTCCTGGCTCCAACCCGGACTATATTACGCTAAGGTCCTGGCTCCCACCCGAACCTACTTACCATTTAGTCATAGAATGCAAAAACATTGCAAGAGTAGGCATTAAGCATACCTAGGTCTTAATAACCAAAGATAGTGTAATCTACTACTACAAGCACACACTAGTATATTCGTGTTGTAGCCAAGAAAGAGAAAGGCTAACTTACTTAGTTCCCAACTAGATCTTTAACACCGATATTCGTTTTTCCCTTTTTGTGGTTACTATAATTAATACAGTGTACTCAGATTAAACTATGATATATTCTTAAAGACTCTATACTATAGCCTCTTATACACTTCACAGTGTATAAGGCCGAATTTCATTTCAGTTTTTACGGTATCATAAGAAAATGGGCCTTACCACAACATGCTCTCCCTGCTGTGCATTTTAATATTCTTTAACTAAAGAACTCTCTTATCAGATACTCGTATTTTGGCTTTTAGAAAAAGGAGTTTTAAATAACTCTTAACTTTAGAGAATACCAACTTTTCGCTCTCTTACAAAAGTTTACTATTTTCTATCATTTACCAAAATACCACTTTTTGACTCTTTACAAATAATATCTGACAACGTTACCCCCTTCTCGTAAAGATTCTACAAAACTCAAACTCCAATTTTTATCCATAACGTAGGATCTTATTTTATGTTATTTTTGAAAAAAAGGGCAATTGGACCCTTAACTTATAAAATGGTAAATTTCAACTTTTAAATTAACTTAAGCTGATTTGAGATTAGTTAAGTCTCCAAATCCTTAGTTATCTTTGCAAAGAATTATTTCTTTTCATTTCCAAAACTTTAATGTCACAATGTGTTTTAAAGTGATAAAGTCCCGTTTTTAAGCTTTTGCCCTAAATTGAGACTTAACCAATCTCAAATCAGCTTAACAATCCATCATTGGATTGACAACTGCTGACTATTCCCACCATTTAACAAATATCAAAACATAACATAAGATACATTAAACAGTCTATCACTAAGTTGTAGGAATAACTGTCTCATGTCCTCTTTTCTAGTAAAAGAATAAATGGACATTTATTATTTAGACAATACATTCTCCTTATCGGGAAGGCAAAAAGCCTTTCTTGGATTTTTGTAAACGAAAGCATCTAAGCTTCTTATCTATATACGTCGCTTGAGACAAAGCCTAAGTATTGTTCTTTCAATCTCTATAGAATTGAATATATAGAACATTCTTAGATTTTTTAAATCTAATATTTAGAAACATTCAGTTAACCATTTATTTTCTATTGACGATTTCTCTACATCATTCCTAATGATTAGAACCTTGTCAATATTAAGAATAAGAATCACAATCGAATCTTTCTGGTCGAGATCTTCAAATGATTTTGTCATGTCAGCCATTCAGTAAAGACTACTTAGACATCAATTTAAATTAATCTCATAATCCATGCATAAAGCAGTGGATAAGAGTATGTAAACAGGATATTTATTCAAGTAATAAAATTCTTCTTTCTGTTCATAGCCTTAGACTATTAACCTAACTTTGAAAAGTCTGTACTTCTCTCTGTTCTCTTCATTTTGAATATCCTATTTCAAACTAAAGTTCAATGAACATTAGTTGGATGTTCAAGAATCCATTTGACATAGAATTCCAAATTCCATTTCTAGATTCACGGTGTTTCAACCATTGTTTTTCGTCAGAAAATTTTCATTTCATACACTAGTATGTGAATGAAGTATAGTTAGATTGTGTTACACACAATTTAACTATCTTTACATTTGTAATGGAGTAGTTACTAACTAACGCTCTCACTAAAACAATGCTTTACGTAATTTGTGATATTCTTTGGTTTTATCATTGTTAATTATCAATAACTTGCTTACTTTACTTACAGTCATTACTTCTAGTACAATTTCACTAGAAAATATAGTGATTATAATAATCATGCTTCATTAAAGTAGCAATAAAGAGATACAAATTCTTTTGTAATCTTTTATGATTATTAAACTGTTTCACTAAATGCCTCCATGGAAAATTTTCAATTTATTCACATAACCACTTGTGAATCCCAACTTCTAAGTCTTTGCTGTTGTACAATCAAATATGTATAGAGTATAACAAGTGTTAAAATTATAGAAATAATAAAGACGATAATGATTACTGTGAATGCCAAAAATTGACTAGAGCCATAGTCAATAGTTACCCTTGTAAATGTATGAATTCTTCCCTTGTGAATTCCACTCAAGAGAACCTCTACATTATGAGGCACCCTAGAAACTATGAGGCGCATGTCAGTGGGACGAACGGGGCGAGAGCCTCACTGGGCTGCTTACCACATGCACAAAGAGACAAGGGCGTCATGTGGCATAAGAGGAGTTGGGCTAAGGGAGTCACCCTCACCATGCGAGGGTCCCCAACCGCTGACCAACATGGACACCACCCTCGCTATACGAGGGTTGTGAGGGTTCAGCCTTGTTGCCTCACGCGTACCCCATGCCTTGCGAGCCTCGCCTGCACATGGGAGGAGAGGGCCAGCCTCGCTATGCGAGGGTGTGGCCTCGTCGCGCTGCCCATGTCTCGAGCCTCGTCTACACCCGGGGGAAGAGGGCCAGCCTCGCTATGCGAGACACTCTCGCTATGCGAGGGTGTGGCCTCGTCACGCTGCCCATGTCTCGAGCCTCGTCTACACCTGGGGGAAGAGGGCCAGTCTCGCTATGCGAGACACCCTCACTATGCGAGGGTGTGGCCTCGTTGCGCCGCCCATGTCTCGAGCCTCGCTTCCATGTGACTTGCGTAGGTCAGCCTCGACCCCTAGCACCTTGGCTTCTCATGATACACATAGGTTGAAGCCTCCTTGGCCTAGGTACGAGGAACACTCGAGGACACTTAAGGGGGGCATCAAACGAACATTAGGCATTGACAGGGATGGATAAGGACGACCAGGTACAGGTCATGTGTACTGACACGAGATGTACAGTTGTGAAGGGAACAGAGGCGTGGCCCTGTCATCTACGTTCGAGGAGTAGTGGTAGTACGGACTTGTACGAAGAGTAGTGGTGCCACTTGAACACCCCCGACCATACACCAGAGCCGACAGTACTATGTCTTGAGCCACGACTCTGGCATTGTCAGGGCAGACACCACTACGCCCTGAGCCCCTGCACTATCAGTGTACCCGATACGTTCCTGTCTCATGGGACTTGTTTGTATCAAGGGCCAATAGAGCCCACCTATAAATAGGCCTCAACCCCTCAGGTTAAGGGGTTGGAAAACTGAGTGTATGAGGAGACGTTTAAGAAATACATGATCTTTGTTCCATTGTTGCTCTGGTTTTTTTTTCTATTGATTGAAGTCCTTTCCTCTTGATTCTAAGCTACCCTTAGTATAAAAATCTTAGTTTTCTAACCTTTAATCGTTGACGAGATTTCACCGTCAACAGTTTGGCACCGTCTGTGGGAAGATTAGCATCAAGCTACTGGTCTACCTTTAATCCCAGCAAGAAGAAATGTCGAGACGTTCAAAGCGACTCAGGGAGCCACGAGAGGTGGAGGTCCACCTTAATGGAGGTCAGCTGAAGGCTTTAATGAGGGATCCTCCTCCCTCCAGGAATGTGGAGCCCCCAGAGGATCTTGAAGTTCACGAAGGTAGTAGGGAGATCCCGTCACCGGCCATCCCGCCCGGTGAAAATCCTCCAAGGGTGACCATCGCACCAGCGGGGGACGCCAGTGAGTTCCCTCTCCCTCAATCATCGCAGGTACCGAACTCCGGCTAGCAGGACCCGGGCCCCTCGACGCGTGGACATGAAAAGCATCCCCGGGTCCATTCCATGAGCTCGAGTTCTAAGTCTCGGTTCTATGAAGAGGAAATACGCGAATTGCACCATAGAAACCAAAGGTTAGAGACCATCCTGGAGAGTATGCAAGAGGTGCTGAACGGCCTATTGCAAAGTAAGTCAAGCGTGACCCTGCCCAAAAGAAAAGAGAAAGGTAAGGAGAGGGCAGAGACCACTGTTCCGGTAGACGACGGGAGGACTCGACTCTCCACCAGTAATACCCCTAGGGTGAAGACTCATGAGCGTCCCGGGCCTTCGAGGCCACCCCCGGGGGCCGGGCAGAGGAACAATGTTGGCTCTCACAACGACGTCGAGGTCACGTCAAAGAGGACGCCCTCAGATCTACGAGAAGAGCTCAACAAGGGAGGGGCAGACAAGAGAACTACACCTCCTACTGTCCCCCGGGACGACAAAGGAAAGGAAGATGTCAACCCCTCCATGTTGAGAGACTCCCTGAAGGAGAGGAGGCAAGGCCTCGATGCAGAGACGAGGAGCCTACGGAGCAAGATTATCATCGCACCCAGAGGAAAAACCATCGAAGATGAGTTCGATCATGAATCGCCCTTCACTAAAGAGATCCAAGCCATCCGACTCCCAGCCAACTTCAAGGAGCCGCATATGAACCCTTATGAGGGGAGCACAGACAGACCCCAAGTACCATCTGGACGCATTCAATGACTTGATGAAGTTAAGAGGGATCAGCAGCGGGGCTAGATGCCACTGTTTCACGGTCACATTGAAAGGACCTGCGTACAAAAGGTTCAAAAGACTTCGCCCAGGATCCATCAGGTCTTGGCAGCAGTTTTCGGATGAGTTCCTCCAACAGCATCACGCCGTGCGTGATTATACAATGCCAGGAACCAGCCTCGCCAATGTAAAACAAGGAGAAAATGAGAGCCTGAAGGGTTACATCCATAGGTTTAACATGGAGGCAGCCAAAGTGGGGAGCTTGACTTGCAGGGAATTAAAAATGGCCATCACAGCCGGAGTGCGTCCGGGAAGCAAATTGTGGGATAACATGCTCAAGAGGGAAGTCACTGACCTAGATGACTTCTACGAGAGGGCGCAAAAGTATATTCGCGTGGAGGATGGCCATGCAAACTTAAAGGCAGGAAACAACGAGTCCCATGTAAAGTCCCCAGCCAATGAGGGGTCGAATAGAGCACACAAGTACATACGTGTGGAAGAGGGCCATAACGACTCGCATGTTGAAGAAAGCGAACCTTCCTCCAGTCATCCTACTACTAATACGTCTGAAGAGTCAATATAGAAGGGGACGTCATGCTAGAAGGGTCGTTGACGAAGTTTAAAATTGGACGAGGACCATCTAGCCATATAAGTCCCGACATGAGGGGAGAACACCTCAAAAATTGCAAAAAGGGTCTCAAAGTAGACGCTTGCAAAAAGGGTCTCAACGTAGACGTTCGCAAAAAGGGTCTCAAAGTAGACGCTTGCAAAAAGGGTCTCAACGTAGATGTTCGCAAAAAGGGTCTCAAAGTAGATGCTTGCAAAAAGGGTCTCAAAGAAGGCGCTTGCCAAAAAAGGGTCTCAACAAAGACGCTTGCAAAAAGGGTCTCAAAGAAGACGCTTGCTAAAATAGTACTATGCCTAATGACGAGAGGGACGCTTCTCGCAAAAAAATAATAAAAAGCGCGCGCAAAAATACATAAAAGGATAGCAAGGACCCAAGGGGTCAACATATCCTTACAAGTAATCAAAGTGCACCAACAGACACAGATCACCCAGCAATACCACCAGAGCATAGGGAGTGTAGCATTAATATGAGTCTACCAGGAAGCCTAAAGACTTCCTAATAGACTGGGGGGCAAGTGTGAATGCCAAAAATTGACTAGAGCCATAGTCAATAGTTACCCTTGTAAATGTATGAATTCTTCCCTTGTGAATTCCACTCAAGAGAACCTCTACATTACGAGGCACCCTAGAAACTATGAGGCGCATGTCAGTGGGACAAAGGGGGCGAGAGCCTCACTGGGCTGCTTACCACATACACAAAGAGACAAGGGCGTCATGTGGCATAAGAGGAGTTGGGCTAAGGGAGTCACCCTCACCATGCGAGGGTCCCCAACCGCTGACCAACACGGACACCACCCTCGCTATGCGAGGGTTGTGAGGGTTCAGCCTTGTTGCCTCACGCGTGCCCCATGCCTTGCGAGCCTCGCCTGCACATGGGAGGAGAGGGCCAGCCTCGCTATGCGAGGGTGTGGCCTCGTCGCGCTGCCCATGTCTCGAGCCTCGTCTACACCCGGGGGAAGAGGGCCAGCCTCGCTATGCGAGGGTGTGGCCTCATCGCGCTGCCCATGTCTCGAGCCTCATCTACACCCGGGGGAAGAGGGCCAGTCTCGCTATGCGAGACACCCTCACTATGCGAAGGTGTGGCCTCGTTGCGCCGCCCATGTCTCGAGCCTCGCTTCCATGTGACCTGCGTAGGTCAGCCTCGACCCTTAGCACCTTGGCTTCTCATGATACACATAGGTTGAAGCCTCCTTGGCCTAGGTACGAGGAACACTCGAGGACACTTAAGGGGGGCATCAAACGAACATTAGGCATTGACAGGGATGGATAAGGACGACCAGGTACAGGTCACGTGTGCTGACTCGAGATGTACAATTGTGAAGGGAATAGAGGCGTGGCTCTGTCATCTACGTTCGAGGAGTAGTGGTAGTACGGACTTGTACGAAGAGTAGTGGTGCCACTTGAACACCCCCGACCATACACCAGAGTCGACAGTACTATGTCCTGAGCCACGACTCTGGCATTGTCAGGGCAGACACCACTACGCCCTGAGCCCCTGCACTATCAGTGTACCCGCATACGTTCTTGTCTCCTGGGACTTGTTTGTATCAAGGGCCAATAGAGCCCACCTATAAATAGGCCTCAACCCCTCAGGTTAAGGGGTTGGAAAACTGAGTGTATGAGGAGACGTTTAAGAAATACATGATCTTTGTTCCATTGTTGCTCTGGTTTTTTTCTATTGATTGAAGTCCTTTCCTCTTGATTCTAAGCTACCCTTAGTATAAAAATCTTAGTTTTCTAACCTTTAATCGTTGACGAGATTTCACCGTCAACAATTACTCATCATGAATATAATCTTATCCGATATGATTATACACCATTTCCAAAATACTAATTTCGCTTAGCATTATAGTTGTATGTGAGATGTGTTTGAATTCCAAGTTCACATGGAAATTACTTGAATTCTAAATTCGAGTTTTATACTTCCTTTTGATCAGATCAGACAAGTCTCTAAGTGACTTTACTTTGAATGTTGCATGAAAATTTCTAGAAATTTTCTTTGCATTCAATCAAAGTTAAACATATCTAAAATAAAATGTCAATCAATATTGACTTACTATTTATTATTTCTTTTAGCTTTGAACATTAAAAGGTTCAACATACATCTCTATGTATTAGTTAAACGATTATGTGATTTTTGAGCCTTTATAAGAGAAATGTATTTTGGTTAACTTTAGTAGATTATATAAACAGGGTGAGAACCATTGAATGGTTGCAATAAAGACTGTCTTTTATTTGTTTTATGTGTCTAACTAATTATAAGCCAATCTAAAAAATAATTCACATATATGTTTCACTTAATTATGGTTACGATTTGCACAATAATAAATAATTCATAATTATCATTTATACTCATTGATGAAATGGGTGGAACAAGTATATTTCAAAAATAACAATTGAATTTATTATTCAAAAGAAATACTAAACTTGTTCATTCATCAAATAAATGAATCGAAAAATATAGTTTCTAGAAACAATTGTAGAACTACTTTAAGGAAAAAGAACTTATTAATTTATTTCATAATGAAAATAAACTATTTCAAAATGACAAAAAATTTAAATGATCTTAAAATAAACAAAATAAATTTCTAAACTAATCTTTTCTTTATTCAATTGTCTTCATCATTTCTTCTTCGCATTGATTTCAATGCAACTACTCTTTTTTCTCAAAAGATTTGTACATCCCTGAAAGCAAGAGCATATGAAAAATAATATTAGTGGCATAATTTTGAACCAACCATTCAAAAAATTAAAGAAGAGTTTTTGAGTAAATCGAATTTACCCTGTATTTCAAAAATTGAGCATGTGCTATAGCATCATCTTTTATCATGGCCCGCATTTCGTATGCAGTTTCAATAACCATATATCTTTCTTTAATTTCACCATGCATGGTCGACAACATGCATTGACGTGCCAGGTGATTCGATCTCATCCATTCACAATATTTTTCATGTTCATCAAAGCTGGATGAAAAACTTGGAACCTCTGGTGGTAGATCATAGTGTTATATTATTTCATATAATATAATATTAGATTAAATAATGTGACAAAATGTGATTTGTCACACCTTGTAACATATTATTGAGAGTCACAAAATTAGACACATGTGTGTGGCAAAATGTGACATATTTTGGAGTTACAAATTTGTAACTCCCAAATATTACCCAATAATGTGTATTTTATATGTTACACATTTGAGATTGGATTTCGCAAAGCCATGATGAAATATGACTGTTAGAGACATGTTTTTAACTCCCAATAGGTGTTTAGAGGTTACAAAATCATGTGGGAAAGGATTTGGGACGTTTTGGAACGTTTTGGAACGTTTTGGAAAAATGACTTTTTTGTGCTGAAAATGGCTTGTGGCCGCGGCCTGGGGGACAGAAGCCAGTGGCCGCGGCCATTGAAAAGTCTTGGCCGTGGCCAGTGAGGCTGACAGCCTAAATGATTTTTCAGTTTTTTCCAAATTGAACAGTTCTAACATCCCAAATAACTCCCAAATCTCCATTTTAATTCCATAAACATCCAATTAAACATTGGTAACAACCATGGGGGTTGGTGGAATTTAAAATTCAAAGGGGTGTCTCAAACTCTATAAATAGGAGCCTAATGCTCACTTGTAAGACACACCATTTTTCATCCACAAAGCACTTGGCTGGAAAATACACCATAGAGGCTTGATAATTCGAGAGAGCTATTTCCTAGAGAGATCCCTTAGTGCTTATAGAATAGGGGGAAATAAGCTTTTGGACAAAGGTTTTGAACCTTGTTCAAGTTGGTGATCCCCACTACTCTACACTTTGGTTGTGTGAGAGTTTGTTTTTCATTGATCTTTTCATTCTGTTGTTCTTCTTGTATTATTGTTGTATTGAGTTTGTAATCCTCTTCTTCTATTTCTATTTACATATTTATTAGTATCTTTGTTTTAGTTCTTATAATTCTCTTCTTTCTCTCATTTCTACATCTTTTTATTTACTTGTATTTTGAGCAATTGAGTTGTAATATTTCTTTAATCAATATTATCTGGTCTATTGTATTTTTGCATAGAGTTGTATTTTGGTTTTTCCATATTTCCATTGACTATAAAAATATATTCTCTAACACATAGATCGCTCCATACAAGTTTTGTGTTCCGAAGACAATGTGAATCCCATCGTACTATCTTCTCATGTGGTTAAGACTAAATGGAATCCTTTCCAAGAGTTTTTCAATGAGGTATGTTCAATTTCCCAAGTTTTCAAGTACATGACCAGGATTAAGAGAATTAACCATTGTTGCTGGAAATAAATAAATAAAATATAATGAATTAAAACATATAATAAATATAAGATTTTATTTGGAAAAATAAATGTGATTCATGAATGCAACATATAAAATATACATAAAAAATATATACTAATCCAAGATAATTAATTTGAAAATTAATGGATCGCCTTGGGGTAGGTCAGACTAACTCCAAATTAATTTTGAGACAAATCTCAATTTCATAAGTGAAAACTTAAAAACGCATTTTTCTCTTTTGACTTATGAACTACTGCTAGTTTGGTCAAGATGCACTAATCGTGCTCGAAAGCCTAGATACACCTTTGGAGTGTAACCCATTATTTTCAATCAATGACTTAGGGTTGGTCAAACTTGAAATACATCACTAATTATATTCTCATAAGAGAAGTCAACCTTGAGATAAAATAAACATATTCGGAAGCCTTTCCTTAGGGAGGCCGCAAACGGAGGCGACATGAGGCCCTTCCTATGCCTCTCGGTGTTCAACCAATAATGGAGACCATGAGACTTATTTTCATAACTCCCTCTCCCACTCACTATTTTAGAAAAATGTGTTTTTTTTTTCTTTTCAGAAAATCAATATTTTTAATTTAGTTGTAAAAATAAATTTAATTATTTTTACCAAATGATATTCTAATAATTACTAATCCAATTAAGCAAAACAAAACAAAATTGTGACCTTAATTCTAATTCTAATTTTGCTTTAATTAAGAGAATATTAATTTTATTTTAATAAAAACTTTTTCATTAAAACAAAAAATTAAACAACTTTAATTTTGATTAACCATCTTAACTAATTAAGACTAAATTTATTATTATATGAATTAACATATATAAGCATATAACAAAATATAGGACATTCCTAATAGCATGTTTCTACACGAATGCAATGCACGCTAATTGCACATTGTGTGGGTATATGAATGACATGTTATAATGCATGACAAAATATTAAACATTTTAATCACATTCAAACATTTATAATAAGTAAATAAAAGCGGGTATGGTAACTTTTGGGTATTTCTAGAAAAATTACAACACTTACAAAAGATACATGAAAATGTAACCTAGACTAACTAAGGCCTGATTAAGAGCACTTTGATCTTGAACCTAGAGATGTAGTCTTGTTGAGCCAATGCCACCCTTTTTCCATATCCATTTTAATTATACGATTTTTTTAATTATTTCAAACAAAATTTTAAAATAATTAAACTTTGGGTTTTAACACCCAAAAAGTTTCTAAGGCACAATTTGAATTTGGGTAGTTTAATTCAAAAATAAAATAAAATAATTTAATTTTAATAAATTAAAATTCAAGATAATTTTAATTTGAATATTTTAATTATGGAAGATAACAATTCAAACATTTTTAATTAAGGAAAATAATAAATATTGTTTCAATTAAAAAAATTCCAAATTAAAACCATTTTAATTCAATTTCTGATTTTTAATTAAATGAATAATTAAAATAATTATGGTAAGAACACACTAGTACCAAGAGAGGCGGCGGCTGGAGGGTGGTCTGGCAGTGGAGGCTCGGCTGGGCGCGGCAGGGGCGCGGTCCCTGGGTGTGAGTGCGGTGCTTGGGCGTGCGTGGCTGGCGCAGGGGTGTGGGCTGGCTTAGGCGGGCACGCGGGCTGGCGCAGGTAGGCGCGGTGCCTGGGTGTGCGTGGTTGGCGCAGGGGCGTGGGTTGGCAGGCACGACACGGCAGGGGCACAGGGGCTAGGCCCGCACGGGTTGTCTGGCGCAGGGGGGTGGGCTCGGGCTTGGGCTTAGGGCTCGGGCCACAACATAATTTTTTATCCAGAATTTAAAAATAAATTACAAAATTCCTATGCCCCAAAATGACTTACATATTTCATCTAGAAATTTTAAGAACAATTCCTAAACCCAAAAACACTATTATAAACAACCTTTAAGAATCTATCATCATGAAACGTAAACATCCACCCATTCAAACATATATCACATATAATATAAAAATGCACATAATCCCACACAATAATTAATAATATGCATAGATTAATAACCTGGCTCTGATACCAATTATTATAAATACATACAGAGTACGCAGGGGAATAGGCGTGGTGGGCCCATCGTGTAGAACAACAAAAATTTTCATCATTCATATAAACAATTTATATGAACAAGAAAATATCTAGACAGAAACATTAACATACAATATTATTAATCATGAAACATACATATAAATAGACAATATATTTATATATAACATATAAACATATAAATACGAATATTCAAGAACATAAACATTTACCTCTTGAAGCCTATCAAGTGTCATTGAGTCTCCTTTCCAATGCTTTGAGCACTTAAACCACGATCTTACGGTGTGTTCTCTACACCTCAAGATGTGTGTGGGCACATAGAGAACATGAGTTTGCAATTTAAGAATCACAAATATTTCTCAACACACGAGAACTTGGATTATGATCTAAGAATGGTTAGAATAAAGAAGATGATGATAAACTTTTTGTTTGACAAAAATTCCGAAACCTATTCTGAATTGTATCTCTATTATGTAGTCTCATTCTTCTTCTTATTATTCTATATCATATATATAGATGTTATTCTATTACCTTATTATTCGTAATAATAATAATGGTAATATAATAATATCATAATGATGATAGGAATTGATTTAGGTAAATATCTAACTTACCAAATTTGAAAAAACTATTTTTAAATTGTTAATTAATTAAATAAATAAAATAAAAACAACACTGATACAATATCAGTGTAGTGGTACACACATGGAACAGTCCCTGGACTGTGTCATGCGTAAACTTCTATTTCCCTTTTTAGGGATATTTCATTTGTCTTTTCTTTATTTATTTAACTAAAATCAGTCTCCCACAAAATAAGGTATTTATCTTTTTAAGGAAAATATGACAACCATATTTCAAAATTTAAATTTTAAATTCAAAATTCAAATTTCAAATTGATGATTATCATTATCATCATCTTTTAAAATTCAATAAATAAAAAACTATTTTTGACTTAACAATTTTATTTTCTCCTACTCAAATAAAATAATTAATTTCAAAAATCAATTATTTAATTTATATATATATGAATTTTGAAAATTATATATTTAAATTAATAAATTTATTTTCAAAAATTAATAATTAATTCGAAATTAATTATTCAACCTCAATTATCATATAATTGCATACTTGACCGGAAGAATAAAATTCTTCTTAAATTCCTAAAATAAAGTTTTACCCTTGTATCAACTCTTACCTTGATATGGTGTTGATAGAGCCACCCTGTGGACCTATGAACCTATAATACCAAGCTCCAATAAATGTTATATTATTAATCAAGGCTCTATGATTAAATAATCATATTTATTAATCTCATGATTACTCCACTATAAATATGAGATTGAACTCTTGATAATTATAGACATATATTTACTGAGTACTTTATTAAAGAATAAAGTGTCCATTGATATAATCATTACATACAACCTTAATCCTCTATTAATGGTTCATAATTAAAAGGGAATAAAATTATCGTTTTACCCTTTTAGCTATATCTTGTTCCTAGAGTACCATTGACTTTACTAGTGAAGGTTGTGTCACAACAAGTTTTCGATGTGAGCGCTCATAACCTTTTCGGTTCCAAAAGTCAACCCAATAGGGAATCATTATTCAATCTATAAGAAGGTATAGATTCCATATTTGTTAAACTATGTCCCCAACCATATATATCATTGAGTCCCCAAAACAATTGTTCTTAGCCTGATCATTCTAACAAACTCTACTGCATGAATCAAAGGATCAGATGATATATATAGGAGTTCATAACAACCTTAGGATTAAAATCATCGTGTATATGATCATTATTTGATGTGTTTGATTAATACTATGAAACAATGTTTAAACAAGTATTAACAAATCACATCTGGTCTAGTTCAATATATCACTATTGTTGATGCGGTTTTTCGCCAACAGTGTATTAAGATATTAAACGGGTAGACTAGTGGTAGATTTGATAACTCTTGAATAAAGAGTTATTTCATGTGCTTTTGAGCTTATAATTGTGAAAAAATCTTGGATGATGTTAGTTTATTTTTAGCTTTTGTAGCCAACTTTGGTGTTTTTATGATCTTAGTTAAGTCTAGTTATTTTTGTAGTTTTTAATAGCCAATGGGTTGAAGATAATAGTTTCATGAATAGATATTTGTATAAAGAATGAACTAACATGTGAAACTATCTAAATTGAACTTTTGATGGCTGAATTATCAGGTTTTGCTGAAGCATTTTGATCAGGCATCTTTTGGACACCTATAACACGTGGAAAGTCAAATGGGTAAGCTGGAATATTGGCTAAGGTGGCAAGTACATAAAGTATGAGTAAAAAATTGGGAGTAATTGCCAAAAGAGAGGAGGAGACCCACATTTTTACAAGGAGGGGCAATATTGTACTTTATGGACCAATTTGGAAAACCTAGAATATACCTAAACAAACATCAGCCAAAATTTGGAGAGAGAACAACCATTTTTGAAAAGAAAAACCAGCAAGAAAGAAGGAAAAAACCAGAAATCAGCAAGAAGAAGGAGAACGAAAAAGAGAAGCTCAAGCATCATTTTGGATTTGTTCTTTCTTCTATTCCTAAACTTCATTTTTATATTTTCTAAGTTTATTTATGAATCTAGATATTATGGGCTGTATTGATTGTGGATTAATGTTTATTAACTCAGCCATGAACTAATTTTTAGGTGGCTTGAATTGTTGATGAACCCTATGTTATAGTCTAGTAAGTTCTTGCACTTTATTTTAGTAAAATCTCTCTTGTTCATTCAAGTGTGCTTATATTAATTTCTTGTTGTTGTTTGGCCAGTAATGGAAATATATTTAATTATGTTTAATGCTTGAAAGATTAAATGTAATGGGAAGAACTTGGATGACACAAGTCATAATCTAGGTTAATGTTGACACTGTTTTTCGTCAACTTGAAATGTAGAGCACGTAAATAGTAAATAGTTATGGCTAGAAAAATACAACAAAACAAGGAGGATTTTTACGTGGTTCAGCAGTTAACTCTGCCTAGTCCATGAGTCTTTTTTATTAGAACTTTAGGAAATTTCTGGAAATTCTTCAGAGATGAATTCTCCAGAGTTTCTCTCAAGATCACAAAATTTTCGTCCCTTCTAAAGGTACATGCTTTCTCTATTTATAGAGAAAGTCTCAGGATACTATCCCACACGTCCCTGGGCAGTTATCCTTTACATTAATAAATTTAATGGCTTTAAAAGCCTGTAACTCATATAAACAAGGAAACGTCCCCTGAAGACCAGGGGGCGTATAACTAAATAATCAATATCCCTTTATTTTAGGGAAGTTACAACAATAAATGTAGACTGCGTCTCTCCAAGTGACTCACTAAGATGTTCGAAGTCAGCAATCTGGGAAGTGGGTCAACATGGTGCCAGCCTAGCTCTCGGAGTGACTTTCGAGTTGTACGATTTTCTCCAAGACCACATAGTTTCGAGCTCATACTTATGTCAGGGTCGGAACTTTTGATCCGAGGCCACCCGAGAATAAACGTACTCCGATGTCTGTCTTTCAAGCTTGTGAGAACTTCGAGCCTACCGCCACCTGCTTTGTAGGTTCGATGCCTAGATTACGAACACGTATTCTAGATATTGCGAGCTCACACCTGACGAATCCAGCTTTCGAGATCACAATTCTCAAGGCTCGAAATCTGGGTGTAACATTTTGCCCCCTCAAAAGTGTTTGTTCGAATCCTATGAGAAGGAAACTTTTGAATTACTTTCCTCGGGGACTGCACCATCACACATGTTCAAGTATGGACACGTGCCAGTTGGGTATTGCTCACCCAAGGTACTCGAGTACCTTGGAAACCTGCCCACGATTGTTCGCCTGCCACCTTTTCGGTGCCATCTTGTCATTTGTCCCTGACCGTCAGATTTGATAAGGATCTGGACTAATGGCTCAGATTTATCCCTTTTTTCCATCTATGATTGTCTATATATAAGGCCTTTAGCCATCTTCCTCATTTTACTTTTACGTTCATCTGAAAAAAAAGAAAAGAGAAAGGGAAAAACCAGAGGCTATCCCAGAAAGCTTCTTGCTTTTGCATGTTTTTCTAGCCAAAGAAGCAAAAAACCGCCAGCTTGCTCGAGACCACGGGATTATACTTGTAGCCTCTTCTTCAATCAAAGATTTCTTTGCAATCGTCATCTCCATTGCGTAAGTATCTGATATATATATATATTTTTTATTAGTTCCTGGCTTTGCTATTTTTTAGTTCTTGGGAATGCACTGGTTCACTTTGTAGTTTGATATACTAGGAAGCTTTGACTAATAGGCATTTAGGTCTAGGTTTTCCCATTACTGGTTCTAAATCCAGTTTATATGTAGAACAAACCCAAACATGGTCTCTTTTTTCTGGGTTTTCAAAAGTTAAAAGACGTATCTTGCACACCAAAATATTGGGTACAAAATCTTGGTTTTAAAGAATGCACAATACCCAAGAATACCATTTAGACCCACTTCCCTCCTTTTTTCCGTAGAATACACGTTCTGACCCTTAATCGGGTTTCCAGGATCGAGCTCGTCTCGTACCCAAGCACTTCCGAGCTCGTTCTACCAAGCTCGCTATTCTTGACTTCTTGCATGCATGGCCCTCACCATTTTTTCTTTCTCGCTAGATGTCACAGAATCTGGAAAGACGGTGGGGGTCGCTGCTTGCCATCCCGTATTCGCCAAAAACTCCGAGCCCAGAATCGCTTTTTTCTCGGAACCAATGTCTGATTCGTGAATACGATCTCGCGCGCCAACAGGAAGAAACTCGAGCTCATTATCGCCGCCAAATCGTCGAGGTCATAGAAAAGAAGAGATGAATCCTCTGAGAGGCTCTTTATCCGGAATCTGATTCAGGGCCTAGACCGATCCCCCTTGACCCTAAACTCAAAGTGACAGTTGCCTTCAAACCAGGTGACTTGCGATTTTCACTAATGGGGGAGCCCTCTACCTCACAGCCAAGGAGGGAGTTTTTTGAGGCCGAGCACTATTGGAGCTCGGTTACCTCGCTAGGTCAGATAAACGACATCCTGGCCTTTCACAATATCAGACTGTCAGGTTCGCTAAGGTGTCGAGCCCCTACCTCCAGCAGGCGAAGCTGCTACGCTCCAGGAGATGGAAATCCTGAAAAAAAGCTGAGGTATGCGGCTTGGAGCCAGGAGCATATGAGGGCAGGAGCGATACTACCTTTGAAGTCTTTCTTCAAGGACTTCGTTGGGTTGGCTCCCTTCAAGCTCAACACTAATTCATACAGGGTTCTTTCTGCCCTGAGGTCGATATACCACGAGCTGAAGTGGGAAGGACCGAGGCCAGAGGAGATCCTGTATCTTTTCTGCCTGAAAAGCAATCCCTCTCGAGCTCGAGGAGGAGACGGCTTCTATTACCTTCCGAGCTATCAGAAGGAGAAAAAGATGTTTAAGGATCTTCCCAATCATCCTCCTGATTTTAAGAAGGCCTTCTTCTGGACGGATGGCCTATCTCCGTCACGATGCTATTTGTTCAGACGGATCCGTAAGTACCTCACCTCCTTTATCTCTATGCTCGAACTTTTTTCTATAGGCTTATACTTAGTTGAAGTGCATTTTATTTTCCAGCCAACTATCGTCGTCCCACTCCTTCTGATGAGATGAAGGAGCGTCGGGAGACCCTGCTCCAACTTCCTTATGGCAGGAGATCGCTCTCATACCTTTTGGACGAAGGTAAACTTCGAGCTTGCGGGCTCTTGGGAGTTGGCCAGTCCACCTCGGACTGGTCCAACAAAAAATATGACTGTTGGGAGCTCCTGCCCCTGCCAACAGGCATCCTCCCCCCGAGGAGAGAGGTGAGGCACCCGCCTCCAGCCCGCCGAAGGAGCCCGCCATCAGGGAATGAGGCCAACGATGAAGCCTCGAGCTCAGGCTCAAATGATCAAGGTATAGTCATCCTAAGCTCGAAAATGTGGTCCCCCACCCTGTTAAAGCAAAAACCCGATAGGCTAGTTCTGTGCGAAGACGATAGGAACCAGTTTTATGTGTGGACTTGGGTAGATGAACGGGTTCATAGGTTCGATAGCTGGCTCGAGCAGTACGATACTATGCATAGCCTGAACGAGGTATGGAACGGAATAGCCGTCCAATACGGGACCAATGACTATAGGGACCTTTCGAGATTGACGTCCACATATAGGGAAGGTACTTCCCCCGCCTCTTCTGAAGATGGGGGAATTTCATGGTCTCCGAGTTCAAGCTCGGAGGAGAGTTCCAGTTAGGTTTCTCTCCATTTGCGTTTTTTTTATATCTTCTAAGTTTGTTAGCACCATGCTAAACCTTGATTGCAACTGTGTAGGTGCTATGGACTTCGACCTTGACGCCGTGCTCTTCAGTGGTGAGGGAGCTCAAAAGAGTAAGCGCCCGAGAGGCTCGCGGAGGTCAGACCGACCCTCTAAAATCCCCAAGCGCATTGAGAAGACCCCACCGATTCTAACTGCTGCGAGCACAGCCGAGGACCCAAATGCCCAGGTCGACGCATTTGTCTCGACTGCCCTTGCCATGCTTCCTCTAGCCACAACTCTTCCAATGCTCAGCCAACCCCCGAAGAAACCCTCAATCTCTAAGTCACTCCTACCGTCGGCCCGACCTCATGTTGATGAGTTCGTGCTTGATAGCACCGCTGGGGCCCACGGAGCTGTAATTGGTTCGGATGTCCTTTCTCGGGTGGGTCAGAGTCTTTCGGGATTCGACGCTGATCACTGGGAGTTTGTGAATAAGGCCCGAGACTGCAATACTCTTTATGATAAGATTATTGAACTTACTGCCGCGGTAATTTTTGCACTTTACCTTTAATAGCCTACATGCCTTGGTTTATGTTCTAATTCAATCTCTTTGTGTTTCAGGCTCTTGTCGTCTCGGCTCAGCTTAATTATAATATGACCAATGAGGTGCATACGAGCATGTCTCTGGCCTAAGAGTCGAGGTATCTCCAGCTTAAAATGGTTGATGAACTCAAGGACTCGAAGGCAGAGCTTGAGAAGGTGAAGGCTCGTCTTGCAGAGCTGGAGAAAGCTAATGCCAAGCTCGAGGAGGAGAAAACTGCCACTTTCGAGATACTCGAAAATGAAAAGGCCCGCCTCCTTAACGAGTTCAAAGAGAAGAAAGACAAAGCTGTCGATCAAGCCATATACAAGAGCTGGGCTAACAATGCTGACCTCGATACCAGCTTCCTAGGTCCTTTTGAGGCAAAGCTCGTAGATCATTGGAATGCTCGACTTGAGGTGGAGGAGGCTGCTCAGGAGGATAGTCATGCTATTCGTCCTGGAGAGTCTAGTGCTGCTGGTGCTGAGAAGGCTAAGGAGACTGCTCCTTCTTGAATCTCATCTCGAGGCTGCGTCCCTTTATTTTTTTTTGTAATTGTTTTAATTTATGCCCATCGGGCTGATACAATTTCTTTTTCTTTTCTTTTAATATATATGCTTTACATTTCTTGATTCGAGATATTTTGCACATTTTATATTAAAGAATCGCGTATGCTTGTTTATTCGCACAAACATAATTTGGATTTAGGCTCGAGGCTCAATGCATTCATGCACAGTTTCCTCGAATTATCCGCATCCGATCTCGTTATTCGTCAAGGTCGGATATTACTTTAACCATGTACCCGAAAGTACTTGTATGGTATGTAATGCAAACGGTTTAGTTATATCTTATTTTTTAGTTACTTTTTCTCGTCCTCGGTTATTTCTCCGAGGTTACAAGTTTGAAACTATTGTTTTATATGATACTCCAGCCTCGATCTCGACATAACTCGAAGTGGGTTTATGTTCCAACTTATCGTCGATTAGTTTTAGCTGGTTTGCTCCAAACCTGTTAAGGTCGTGATTGGTTCGTAATCCAAACACTTATATGTTTTTGATAATTCGGTTATATCCAAATTACCTTAGCTCGTGTATTTGGTTATATCCAAACACTTGTCTCGTGTATTTGGTTATATCCAAACACTTATTTCGTATATCTTAATTTATTTTTCAAGCTGGTGGTATTTATATATATACCAATGATGCCCCCTTAATATCCTATGAATGTGACCATAGGTTATTAGATTAAGAGAGATTGCAAAAATAAATCATGTCAGACGAAATAACTCTTTATTTGATAAAATCCAAAAGTAGGCAAAATAGTACAAATAGACAAGCATGGTTACATGCAACATCCTTCCTATACTATTGATAGTAAGGTCTTAGGTGTTCGCCATTCCATGCTCGTGGTATTAGGCTTCCATCCAATCTTGCTAGCTTGTAGACACCGGATCGGATGACTGACTCTATCTGGTAGGGTCCTTCCCAATTTGGCTCGAGCACGCCAGCTGCTGGATCTTGCGTTGCCAAAAATCCACGCCTTAACACCAAATCTCCCACACCGAACTTTCGATCTCGAACTCTCTTGTTGAAGTACCTGGTAGCTCGCTGTTGGTATGCAGTTGTAGAGTCCAAGAACTTTACTTAGCTAGTTAGATAGTAGTATAATAGTAATTATAGTATTATCTTTATGACTGTGGATTTTTGATTCAGACCGGGATTTATTTGGACACTCATAGTAATACTTGTAGATTTTCTAAGTTTACCCTATAGTTTAAGAATATTAATTTTAACCTAAGGTTTGAATAATATGACTGATATTGAGGGTAATATTTATTATATTATAAGGTTTAGATAAGACCCAATAAGATAATAGCACATGTCATGTGTATGTTTATTAATGATTAAGTATTTTGAGTAATAAATTTATTAAGGTTAAAATTTGAATATCCTAGGTCAGTCAGCAGCTTTGAAAACGTTAGAGGGCTTAGTCAAGGCTGTTTACTCAATTCAAATTAAGCTAAAAATGTGTAATTTCGTGTTTAAATATTCAGCGTATGCCGATATATCGCAGCTATAGGAGGCGATATATCGCAGCACGGAAAAAAAAAAACGTCGCACGATTGCCTCGGGCATACTGGCCCAGGCGATATATCGCCTACAAGGGGCGATATATCGCCTCCTTTAGGGAAGTTTGAAACATTTTGAAAATGTTCTCCATTCAAATGTTCAACCTCTTGATAAGTCCAGCATCTTTCCGAACGAGTCTTCAGCCTCTGCTGAACGATAATTCAAATGTTTTTCACTTAAAAAGCCATTATTTTTATTCAATTTAAATGAAGATCTTTTCATTCCTAAACTCTATAAATCGGACCTAGTACCCAGCCATTTATTCATTTTTCAAGCTAAGTTCAGAGGCTGCAAGTTGCTAGGTTATTGTGAGAGTTAAACACTTGGGTTGGGGATCACAAGCTTGATCACTATAAGCTTACCAAACACTTGGGGAAGTAAGGTTTATTCACATTTCGATTCAAGGTTTAGATTGATCATATAAGTCTTCAAGGTATTTCCAAACTCTAGTTCAATTGGTATTATTTTCTTTAAGTTCTCATAGTCTTCTACTCATCATTCTAACCTTATTCTTTATTCTTGGTTAGGAAAATCTAAGAACTTGCACATAAGTTTTTGGTAAGTATATTCTCAATGGTATAGTTCTTCCATTCTTTTCATCCCTTTTCTTCAATATACTTACCCTGTTATAAATGGTTTTTAGGAGTGTTCCAAAGTCCCAACTCTGTCCTCATATCCCGGTAATTTGGTAAGGAAAATAGGATAGGATTTATGTGTTATATGATTTTATATGTTATCTTATGATTTTATGTTATGTAATATGTTATGTTAAGTATGTTTGTAGGATTGGGCATTTGACCTATACAACTAAGAAGCCCCAAATAGATTATGGGCATATGACTTGCTTAGCTAGCAAGCCCCACTAATCTAATGGGCATATGACTTGTTTAGTTTATGGGACCCCAAGTAATAATGGCCATTATAGTATGTATGTGACATAATTGTTATGATATGTTTTATGTTACATTGTGAATTTTATGTATATGGTTATATGTTAGATTTTCCTTGCTGGGCATTAGGCTCACTCCTTTTTGTTTATATGTGCAGGAAAATAGCTTTAGTGGCGGGAAAGGTTCTTGGATGCTTGGGGAATGTGTATTGAGGCGGAATGGATTCAAAGAGCCGAGAGTTTCGATTCGAGGATGAAGTCTTTACTTATGTTTTTATGTGTTTTTTTCTGCACTTATTTATGTAATCTTTTTTAATTACAATTATGTTATGTTTTGATTTTAAAACAATGAGATCCCATATCCTAACTTAAATTTTATGTAAGTTTAACCTTTATTTTTACAAGTTTTTAATAAAGTTATGATCTTTTCACTTGTAAGTTCTATTAAGGATTAGGGTCTATGTGTAGTTTTCATTAATGGTCCAAAGTCTAGAGTAGTTGGGTCATTACAGCAGTGTTCTGCAGCTGAGCTTCGTTTCTTCTTTCTTCGATCAGGTCTAAGGTTTCTTCGAGCTGAGTGTGGTTCGAGCTTTGGTCATAATCGTGGGTTCAAATTCGAGCTGTAGAACGGGGTATGTCCCGTCGATGTTCGAGCTGTAGTCCTATATCCCCATAGGACTTGGGGCAATTCTTCAGGCCATCATCCTTTTGCTTCCTCCAACTTTTTCTTTAGCAAACTCTTGAGAGTTTTGTTTACAACTTCGACCTGGCCATTCGATTGGGGATGAGCTACTGACGAAAAACTTTTTATTATTCCATTTTTCTCACAAAAGTTGGTGAACAAGTCGCTATCGAACTGGGTTCCGTTGTCGGATACAATTTTCCTCGGCATCCCATATCGGCACACAATGTTCTTTACCACGAAGTCAAGGACTTTCTTGGAGGTTATTGTTGCCAACGGTTCAGCTTCCGTCCACTTCGTGAAGTAATCTACGGCAACTACAGCATACTTCACTCCGCCCTTGCCAGTTGGGAGAGATCCTATGAGGTCGATCCCCCATACCGCAAATGGCCATGGGGAAGTCATCATGGTCAGCTCGGATGGTGGAGCTCGAGGAATTGTGGCGAAATGCTGGCATTTATCGCACTTCTTTACATATTCTAAAGAATTCGATTTGATGGTAGGCCAGAAATAACCTTGGCGTATGACTTTCTTGGACAGGCTATGCCCCCCAGTATGGTCTCCACAGAACCCTTCATGAATTTTTCAATGATCTTCTTGGCTTCGGGTGGAGTCACACATCGAAGTAATGGCATGGAATATCCCCTTCTATACAGCTTTCCATCCAAAGTGGTGTAACGGGGAATTTGATACATTAATTTTCGAGCCTGGTTTTGATCTTTTGGAAGGATGCCGGTCTCGAGATATTCGACTATCGGGGTCATCCAGGTAGGCTCGAAATCAATGATACACACGTCTTCCTGTTCCGGCTCGTTAATGCTAGGCGCCGAGAGATATTCTATTGGCACAACATTTAGCTCATCATTCTCGATGGAGGTAGCGAGCCGAGCTAAGGTATCTTCATTTGAGTTTTGTTCTCGGGGAACCTGTTTGATCGCATAAAACTCGAAATGTTCCAATGCGGACTTTGCCTTTTCTAAGTAAGCTGCCATTTTTGTGCCACGAGCCTGGTATTCTCCCAAAATTTGGTTAACCACGAGCTGGGAGTCGCAGTAGCAATGTATTGCTTTAGCTTTGAGCTCTTTGGCTATACGGAGTCCTGCCAGTAAAGCCTCGTATTTGGCCTCATTATTTGATGCTTTGAAGTTGAATCTTAAGGAAGAATGAAATCTGCTTCCTGCGGGAGTAATCAAAATGACCCCTGCCCCCGATCCATTTTCATTAGATGACCCATCGACGTAAAGTTTCCACAGCTCGTGGCCCGAGGTTATAACTTCATCGTTGGTCATGCCAGTACATTCCACTATAAAGTCCGCCAGGGCCTGTGCCCTAATGGTCGTCCTCGGGTGATAGGTGATCTCGAATTGCCCGAGTTCAACCACCCATTTAAGAAGTTGACCTGAAGCTTCTGGCTTAGACAAGACTTGCCTCAGCTGTTGATTGGTTAATACATGGATGGGGTGCGCCTGAAAGTAGGGTCGAAGTTTGCGAGATGAATGAAATAAGCTGAGAGCTAGTTTTTTCATCAAGGGGTATCTCGACTCTGCCCCCAGTAATCTTTTGTTGATGTAATATACGGGCCTCTTTACCTTTTCCTCTTCTCGCACAAGCACTGCACTTATTGCATGTTCGGTAGTGGCAAGATATAAGTATAGTACTTCTCCCGTAATAGGTTTTGATAAGATGGGAGGTTCTGCGAGGTGCTTTTTAAGATCCTGGAAGGCCAGCTCGCATTCTTCTGCCCATTCAAACTTCTTGCCTCCCCTTAATAGGTTGAAGAACAGAAGACAATAGTCTGTAGATTTCAAGATAAACCTACTTAGCGCCGCCATCCTGTCGGTCAAACTTTGGACATCTTTGTGCCTTTGAGGTGAAGGCATGTCGATGAGGGCCTTGATCTTGTCTGGGTTAGCTTCTATCCCACGAGCGTTTACAATGAAACCCAGGAATTTTCTGGATGATACCCCAAAGGAGCATTTCTGAGGGTTAAGCTTCATGTTATACTTCCGGAGCACGGCAAAACACTCTTCGAGGTCATCAACATGGTTGCCGTTAAGTTGAGACTTGACTAGCATGTCATCAACATAAACTTCCATGTTATTCCCTATTTTCTCCGAAAACATCATGTTCACGAGCCGCTGGTATGTGGCCCCAGCATTTTTGAGCCCGAATGGCAGAGGCATGCATGGGAATCTGGTTATAGCTAGAATAGGCATCCATAAACGACATCAGTCCATGCCCCGCCGTGGCATCCATGAGCTGGTCAATCCTTGGTAAGGGAAAACAGTCCTTCGGACAAGCTTTGTTGAGGTCCGAATAGTCAGTGCAGATTCGCCATGTCCCATTGGGCTTTGGGACCAACATCGGATTGGCTACCCAATCAGGGTAAAAAGTATCCCTAATGAACCGGTTTGCTTTTAACCTGTCGACCTCCTCCTTCAGTGCCTTTTTTCTGTCGTCATCCAGTTGTCTTCGCTTTTGTTGCTTCGGTGGGAAGCTTTTATCGATATTTAGTGCGTGGCTCACTATGTTCGGACTTATTCCTACCATGTCCGAATGTAACCATGCGAAGACATCCTGGTTTTTCTTCAAGAAGCAAATTAATTGCTATTTAGTTTCCTCCTGGAGATGTTTCCCGACCTTTACTGTTTTGGAAGGATTTGACTCTTTGAGCTTGATTTCTTCGAGCTCTTTTAATGGTTCGAGGTCAGCTTTCTCCTCCACCCTTGGGTCGATCTCCTCATCTATCTCCAAGATCGTCCCATCTTTGTTCTGAATAATGAAGAGTGCCTGTTCACTCGTCTGCTTCTTTCCTCTTAGGGAGATGCTATAGCATTCTCTCCCACTCAACTGGTCTCCCTTCAACGTCCCGATGCCACTAGGAGTAGGGAACTTAATGGCCAGATGCCTCACAGACAAGACTGCCCCTAGCCCTACTAGGGCGGGTCTTTCGAGCAGCACGTTGTAGGCCGAAGGCAGGTCCACTACTACGAACTCCATCATCTTGGTTACTGAGACGGGGTAGTCTCCCAAGGTTATGGGGAGTTCAATGGATCCCATGCAAGCGATCCCTTCTCCTAAAAAACCGTACAGTGTTGTCGTACATGCTTTCAGGTCACGAAGAGTGAGTCCCATTTTCTCTAGAGTGGCCTTATAGAGGATGTTTACTAAGCTCCCATTGTCTATGAGAACTCGATGTACTCTCTTATTTGCCAGCTGGAGAGTGATGACCAGTGGATCGTGGTGAGGAAACTGAACATGGGATGCGTCGTCCTTAGTGAAGGTTATTGGTTGGGATTCAATCTTTTGACTTTTTGGAGCTCTAGGTTTGGGTTCATAAGGAGACCCGTCCCCAGTTTTTAGCTCGTTCACATATCTTTTTTGGGCATTTCTACCCATGCCCGCGAGATGAGGCCCTCCCGAGATGGTTATAACGTCTTCTCCATTAATTGGTGGGGGCCTATCTTCTTCACTGGCTCGGGAATTGTTGTTTTGTGCAGGTTGTGGCGCAGCCGCCCTCTGGCTTGTAGACGCCTGATTAGTATTCTGGTTTTTGACATATTGTCTAAAGTAACCTCTCGAGATTAGTCCTTCGATCTCGTCTTTCAACTATCGGCACTCATCAGTAGTGTGCCCGGTGTCTCTGTGAAATCGACAATATTTGCTGGAGTCCCTCTTGGACTTCTGATTTCTCATGGGGTCTGGACGTCTGAAGGGAACCTGGTTTTCATTAGCCAGGTATATGTTCTCCCGAGGCTCGTTGAGCTCGGTGTACACTTTGTACACAGAGAAGTATCTTTCCTCCTTCTTCTTCTTTCCCCCTTCGGCCTCAAGGTTACTCCCTTCATTCTTCTTTCTCTTGGAAGGGTTTTCCGCAGCAGGCTTTGAGGCTGGTGGGTTCGCCGAGGTTGAGGCAGAGTTTACGTTTATCGTTGTAGTTACGGGCTGGGAGGTCATGTTCAGCGTTGACCTCGCCTCCTCTACATTGACAAACCTCTGTGCTCGTTTGTTAAACTCGGTCAGGGACCTCACCGGTTTTCTCTGCATGTCATCCCAGAGAGCACTTCCCGGCATCACCCCAGCTTGGACAGCCATTAGATGACCGCTGTCATCCACATTTTGAGCCCGGGCGACTTCCAAGTTAAACCTCGTAAGGTAACTTTTCAATGTCTCGCTTGGCTGCTGTCGAACGTTAGCCAGGGTTGACGCCTCAGGTCTCACTCCCGTCATGGCTCTGAAATGCTTCTTGAAATCTTTAGATAGCTGATCCCAAGAAGTGATTGAATGTCTTTTATATTTCTCGAACCAACTCTTGGCTGGTCCCGTAAGTGATGCTGGAAATAACATACACCTGAGCTCGTAACCCACGTTACTTGCTCTCATTATAGTATTGAATGTACTCAGATGGCTGTACGGGTCGGACTTTACCTCAAAAGTTGGGACATGAGGGATCCGAAATCCCCGAGGAAACAGAGTATTGGAAATATGGGGAGCGAACGGTTCAAGCTCCTCGTCAGAATCCTCATGCCGACCTCGGCGTTGCTCATTTTACAAGAGTCTGAAGGCCTTTTCCAACTGATCAATTCTCTCCTGGACCGGGTCCGCGAGGGGTCTTGCCTGAAATTGGCTGTCATTGATCACAATTCTAGGCTTGCGCCTCCGCAGGGGATCTTTACGCCCATTTAGGAAATCCCTCAGGTCCGGGTTTGACGAGTTAATATTACCCCGATTCTGATTCAAGTGCTCCCACAGGTCGGAACGATTCATGCGGCTCCCAGTATTCTTTCGACCTCGATCATACATACTGATTGATCTAGTATCTTTTGAGTCATCACTAGTAAGACTCGTCGCATAATTATTCCAAGATGGGTGTCTTTCATGCTGCCTCGTCTTCGCAGTGCGAGACCGAGACATTTGAATTCTTGTAGATTGGGTGCCTCTCCACTCTTTGAAGGGTTCTCTGTTCCCTTGCATCCTTCCCGCATGTATTTCCTCATCATCTCTAATTGTTTGAGCATTCTTGTGAGGCGGTGAAGGGTATCTTATAGGCGATGGTGGGAAACATATTGGCGATGGTGGCTGCCTCCCATTCCGAGGTCTGGACGGTCCGGAGTTTGCCCGAGACGGGTCGGTTGCATTCTGCATGTTACCAGGGATTTGAGTCTGAACCTCTGTATGGGCTCGGTTGTTCCCAGTTCCCGCTGGTACTCCCGCAGTTGAATTACCCGGAGTCTTAGCTCGGATACTTCTTCAGGGTTTCGAAGGAGTTGATGGCTCTGCTGGTGCTGGAGGTTGCTCTGGCCCCCTGGTGGCAGTATTTTTTCGCGGACGTCTGCGAGGCCTGCGGAGAGGGACATGCATGTCCCTTGGAGGAGGGGCTTGGTTTTCATGCGGAGGTGGGGGCGGAGCCGCCCGAGCCTCTGCAGCTAACCTAGCCAACTCCTCATTCCGCTTATTAGCTTCAGCCAATTGTTTTTTCAGCTGTCGGTTCTCAAGTTCCGCAATGGGAACATACCATTCAGGATTGTAGTACATATCCTCATCCCTTGGGGGTGCTGGTGGTCCCCGAGAATCGAAGGACTCGCTTCTCTCAATATCCGGGTTTACCATTGGCTGCTTCCCAGGGCATCTTGGATAGTTCTCTTCAGGAATGTTTTGATCGTTTGCGGCCATAACTTGTTCAGGGATCGCACTGCTTAAGTCTCTCAATGAAAGCACCAAACTGTTGATGTCGTTTTTCGTCAACTTGAAATGTAGAGCACGTAAACAGTAAATAGTTATGGCTAGAAAAATACAACAAAACAAGGAGGATTTTTACGTGGTTCAGCAGTTAACTCTGCCTAGTCCACGAGTCTTTTTTATTAGAACTATAGGAAATTTCTGGAAATTCTTCAGAGATGAATTCTCCAGAGTTTCTCTCAATATCACAAAATTTTCGTCCCTTCTAAAGGTATAGACTTTCTCTATTTATAGAGAAAGTCTCAGGATACTATCCCACACGTCCCTGGATAGTTATCCTTTACATTAATAAATTTAATGGCTTTAAAAGCCTGTAACTCCTATATACAAGGAAACGTCCCCTAAAGACCAGGGGGCGTATAGCTGAATAATAAATATCCCTTTATTTTAGGGAAGTTACAACAATAAATGTAGACTGCGTCTCTCCAAGTGACTCACTAAGATGTTCGAAGTCAGCAATCAACATCGTCAACATGATGCCAGCCCAGCTCTCGGAGTGACTTTGGAGTTTTATGATTTTCTCCAAACCAACAAGTTTCGAGCTCATACTTATGTCAGGGTCGGAACTTTTGATCCAAGGCCACCCGAGAATAAACGTACTCCAATGTCTGTCTTTCAAGCTTGTGAGAACTTCGAGCCTACCCATCTTCGAAGTTGCCACCTGCTTTGTAGGTTCGACGCCTAGATTGCGAACACGTATTCTAGATATTGTGAGCTCACACCTGACGAATCCAGCTTTCGAGATCACAATTCTCAAGGTTTGAAATCTGGGTGTAACAGTTAGATTATATTAGTAAGTAAGATAGGGATGTGTTATTTGCCTTGGGTAACTTTTGAGGATTAAACTTTGAAATTGCATTCTTAAATCTGATTTTGCGTAGGAATATGTTTAATTAGGTAAAATAATTAATGTCATAAAATTTGGGAAAGTTTTATGAGTGTTTAATGAATTCTTGTTAACCTGGGAGTTTTACTAGAATATTGCTGCCGAAATTTGTTCTGGATGATTAATATAGGGGGAATCAATAATTCAAGTCCATTTTGCAATCCATATATTTCTTTCAATTTTCTTGTTTAGTTCAGTTTTAATTTCAGTATTTCCATCTTTTGAATATTTTGTTTAGCCTAAAAACAACCCATTTGATTATTAGTACTTTTAAGTTGTTTAGTAATTGTTTTGCTTATTTTTCTATTTTCCAATCCCTGTGAAGAAGATCTACTTATCATTATATTACTTGTGTGATTATGTGCACTTGCGTATTTAAAATTGATTATAAATTTATCACGACAAGATTATAAACCATAATGAAATAGAAAACACTCTTTCAAGAATGCAAAACTTTTACGTGGTTCAGTGGTTAAAATCCACCTAGTCCACGAGTCAATATTATTACTTTTCTCTCTCTATTGCTGCAGAGTTTCGGTAATACAAAAAATGGCTTTCTCCTTTTCCTGTCCATTATTCCTAATATTTATAGGGGAATTTCATAGACAGCATTGGGTAACCACATGAATAAATAAGGTATCTATTTAATACAGATTATTCCCATTTACATTGGGATATGATTTGATAACATAATAGAATATACTCTTACTATCTCAGATAATAAATGATAGATATGTGATAGAGCCTGGGCATTAATGAGCGTATAAAGAGTCTCCGAATCTCTTGGGATCCTTTAGTATGCGTTCTGTCCAAGTTTCCACGAGCAGGATATCTCACCCGAGCTCGTGTTCAACAACTATCTAAACCCTAGCTTGTAGTAAGTTTAGAGCGCCCAAAGTTGGATCTAGTTATTATAAGTATAAAACTTAATTGTTATCCTGAGAGGCGGTGTAACGACCCAAATTTACTAATAAGGCTTAAGGGCCTTGATTAGTATGCCGGGAGGGCACATTTGGACAATATGTGAACTAAATGATTAAAAGCATATTTATATGACTGTTGGATATCTGTGATACATGACTATGTGTATTAGTATGCATGTAGGCCCTGACTAGGGTAGAATGACATATTCGTAATTTTGGCCCGTTTAGGGCATAAATGTAAATATTTGTGATAAATTGTTGAGACCACATAATTATGTGGATATATTGGTAACCTGTGACTCGAGGCGATCCTAGTGAGTGGGTTAGCGAAAAAGTCACGGCGGGGATTTATACCCGGCTCGGGGCGAGCCTGGGGGTAATTATGAGAATTTAGGAAATATATTGGAGCCTATTTTGATATTGAGGAAAATAATTGGTGAACATTAAGATAACGGGAATTAAGCGGTAAGTATTAGAGACACTCGAGGAATTAGCGGGAATTGGGAGCAGTGACCAAAATGCCCCTGGAATGTTTTAAGGTTTAGATTATAATGGGAGGGCAATATGGTCATTTGATTTAAAACAGAGATAAGTATCCATCTGCCTTTATTCACTTAGTGGATTGTTTAGAGGGTAGTTGAAACTGAATGAAAAAAAAGGGAAAAAGACAAAAGGGAAGAAGGAAAAAAAAATAGAACTCTTAAGCTAATCTCTCTTTCTCTCATTCGGTTCCTTCTTTTTGCACCATTTCTTGGGGGATTTTTGGAGCTGTGGTTCAGAGGAGGATTAGGCCAAGCTTAGCACTTGGATCCTTAGAGAAGCTGGGAGGTTTTACTGGAATTAAGCTTAACTGAGGTAAGTTTTAAGATTTCTGATGAGTTTTTCTGGGTTTTATTGAGGTGGTTTCTAAGTTTGAGTTTTGAATGGAATTAAGGGAAATAAACTTGAGGAATTGAAGGGCTTGAGGCTGGAAGGATGCTAGAGATAAACTAAGGTCGAAATTCTCCATTGAGGTAACAAATTCTAGCTTTGAACTTTTGAATTTCTAAATTTTTGGTTGAATTCTGGTTTTGGTGCTTGTTTTCTTGGTTTGATGATGCATGTGGGTAAGTTTTAGGTTGTTGGGTTGTGTGGGGTGAGTTTTAGGTAATTGTAGGCTCAATTTGGTGTGTGGTTGTGGTTTGGAGGAGTTTTGGCTCGAAGAAAATCGAAGGAAAAATTAGAGGGTGTTTGGTGCTGTGACTAGCACTGTAGCGCTAGCCTTTGGGCGCTACAGCGCTAGGCTTGGGCTTCCTGGGCATTTTTGGATTATGTCTGTAGCGCTGTAGCGCTACCCTCCCTCCAGAAATGGGTTTTGGGTGCTTTTCTAAGGGTTTTTTTTACCCGGGGGCTCGGGGTTTGATTCCACCACCCTGTTTGGTGGAATTAGGACTTCCTGAGGGCTCAGGATTGGTCCCGAGGGCTCGGGATTGGTCCCGAGGCTAGTATTTTGGATTTGAGGTTTTGTGATGATTCTGATCTATGGCTGTGACTAGGTGTGCACTAGGGCTTAGACGAGATCGTGCTTGAGGGTTGAATTGAACAAAGCTATTGGAATCTAAAGGTAAGAAAACTACACCCAGTTATGTGGTTAGGTTGGGACTAAGTGTTCCCTATGTTTGTATGCATTGTTATGTGATTGTGATAAACCATGTGAACATGATGGGACTAAGAGCTCCCTATATTTGTATATCATGTCATGAGATGGCATTATGCAATGGGACATATGATAGCCAGCCTAAGAGTGTCAGAATCAATATTTGCGCACAATGTGCGGCTCAGCCACTGGTAGCTGAGGATAGCTTATTAATCACTGAGCATGGTTAAGCTGGCCGGAGTCAGTGGGTATAACACTGGGGGCGGACTAAGTGAGGCGAAGACAGTGGGTTAAGCACAGGGTACGACCTAAGGGCGCCGACCCTAAATATTGTGTAATGGTTGCTATTAACTGTTGATTGTGAATGTGATTATCGTTGTTAAAATGAGGAATATGATAAGTGGATTGTCTAGATCACGTGTTGTTTATTTGTCGGTTGTTATCACTAAGTAAATGGATGTTATGAACTTGTTGAATACTTGGTTATGCTTTGTGGG